>NW_026288243.1:72500-121442 GCF_023373465.1 Oncorhynchus keta
GTCCCCTCATCCAGCTGGTCCTGGGGCTGAGTTCACTAACCTGTTCTACTAACACACTGAAGCCTCAGTCCCCTCATCCAGCTGGTCCTGAGTTCACCAACCTGTTCTACTAACACACTGAAGCCTCAGTCCCCTCATCCAGCTGGTCCTGGGGCTGAGTTCACTAACCTGTTCTACTAACACACTGAAGCCTCAGTCCTCTCATCCAGCTGGTCCTGGGGCTGAGTTCACTAACCTGTTCTACTAACACACTGAAGCCTCAGTCCCCTCATCCAGCTGGTCCTGGGGCTGAGTTCACTAACCTGTTCTACTAACACACTGAAGCCTCAGTCCCCTCATCCAGCTGGTCCTGGGTTCACTAACCTGTTCCACTAACACACTGAAGCCTCAGTCCCCTCATCCAGCTGGTCCGGGGCTGAGATCACAAACCTGTTCTACTAACACACTGAAGCCTCAGTCCCCTCATCCAGCTGGTCCTGAGTTCACTAACCTGTTCTACTAACACACTGAAGCCTCAGTCCCCTCATCCAGCTAGTCCTGGGGCTGAGTTCACTAACCTGTTCTACTAACACACTGAAGCCTCAGTCCCCTCATCCAGCTGGTCCTGGTCCTGAGTTCACTAACCTGTTCTACTAACACACTGAAGCCTCAGTCCCCTCATCCAGCTGGTCCTGGGGCTGAGTTCACTAACCTGATCTACTAACACACTGAAGCCTCAGTCCCCTCATCCAGCTGGTCCTGGGGCTGAGTTCACTAACCTGTTCTACTCACACTGAAGCCTCAGTCCCCTCATCCAGCTGGTCCTGGGGCTGAGTTCACTAACCTGTTCTACTAACACACTGAAGCCTCAGTCCTCTCATCCAGCTGGTCCTGGGGCTGAGTTCACTAACCTGTTCTACTAACACACTGAAGCCTCAGTCCCCTCATCCAGCTGGTCCTGGGGCTGAGTTCACTAACCTGTTCTACTAACACACTGAAGCCTCAGTCCCCTCATCCAGCTGGTCCTGGGTTCACTAACCTGTTCCACTAACACACTGAAGCCTCAGTCCCCTCATCCAGCTGGTCCGGGGCTGAGATCACAAACCTGTTCTACTAACACACTGAAGCCTCAGTCCCCTCATCCAGCTGGTCCTGAGTTCACTAACCTGTTCTACTAACACACTGAAGCCTCAGTCCCCTCATCCAGCTAGTCCTGGGGCTGAGTTCACTAACCTGTTCTACTAACACACTGAAGCCTCAGTCCCCTCATCCAGCTGGTCCTGGTCCTGAGTTCACTAACCTGTTCTACTAACACACTGAAGCCTCAGTCCCCTCATCCAGCTGGTCCTGGGGCTGAGTTCACTAACCTGATCTACTAACACACTGAAGCCTCAGTCCCTCATCCAGCTGGTCCTGGGGCTGAGTTCACTAACCTGTTCTACTAACACACTGAAGCCTCAGTCCCCTCATCCAGCTGGTCCTGGGCCTGAGTTCACTAACCTGTTCTACTAACACACTGAAGCCTCAGTCCCCTCATCCAGCTGGTCCTGAGTTCACTAACCTGTTCTACTAACACACTGAAGCCTCAGTCCCCTCATCCAGCTGGTCCTGAGTTCACTAACCTGTTCTACTAACACACTGAAGCCTCAGTCCCCTCATCCAGCTGGTCCTGGGGCTGAGTTCACTAACCTGTTCTACTAACACACTGAAGCCTCAGTCCCCTCATCCAGCTGGTCCTGGGGCTGAGTTCACTAACCTGTTCTACTAACACACTGAAGCCTCAGTCCCCTCATCCAGCTGGTCCTGGTCCTGAGTTCACTAACCTGTTCTACTAACACACTGAAGCCTCAGTCCCCTCATCCAGCTGGTCCTGGGGCTGAGTTCACTAACCTGTTCTACTAACACACTGAAGCCTCAGACCCCTCATCCAGCTGGTCCTGGGGCTGAGTTCACTAACCTGTTCTACTAACACACTGAAGCCTCAGTCCTCTCATCCAGCTGGTCCTGGGGCTGAGTTAACTAACCTGTTCTACTAACACACTGAAGCCTCAGTCCCCTCATCCAGCTGGAACTGGGGCTGAGTTCACTAACCTGTTCTACTAACACACTGAATCCTCAGGACCCTCATCCAGCTGGTCCTGGGGCTGAGTTCACTAACCTGTTCTACTAACACACTGAATCCTCAGGCCCCTCATCCAGCTGGTCCTGAGTTCACTAACCTGTTCTACTAACACACTGAAGCCTCAGTCCCCTCATCCAGCTGGTCCTGAGTTCACTAACCTGTTCTACTAACACACTGAAGCCTCAGTCACCTCATCCAGCTGGTCCTGAGTTCACTAACCTGTTCTACTAACACACTGAAGCCTCAGTCCCCTCATCCAGCTGGTCCGGGGCTGAGATCACAAACCTGTTCTACTAACACACTGAAGCCGCAGTCCCCTCATCCAGCTGGTCCTGAGTTCACTAACCTGTTCTACTAACACACTGAAGCCTCAGTCCCCTCATCCAGCTAGTCCTGGGGCTGAGTTCACTAACCTGTTCTACTCACACACTGAAGCCTCAGTCCCCTCATCCAGCTGGTCCTGGGGCTGAGTTCACTAACCTGTTCTACTAACACACTGAAGCCTCAGTCCTCTCATCCAGCTGGTCCTGGGGCTGAGTTCACTAACCTGTTCTACTAACACACTGAAGCCTCAGTCCCCTCATCCAGCTGGTCCTGGGGCTGAGTTCACTAACCTGTTCTACTAACACACTGAAGCCTCAGTCCCCTCATCCAGCTGGTCCTGGGTTCACTAACCTGTTCCACTAACACACTGAAGCCTCAGTCCCCTCATCCAGCTGGTCCGGGGCTGAGATCACAAACCTGTTCTACTAACACACTGAAGCCTCAGTCCCCTCATCCAGCTGGTCCTGAGTTCACTAACCTGTTCTACTAACACACTGAAGCCTCAGTCCCCTCATCCAGCTAGTCCTGGGGCTGAGTTCACTAACCTGTTCTACTAACACACTGAAGCCTCAGTCCCCTCATCCAGCTGGTCCTGGTCCTGAGTTCACTAACCTGTTCTACTAACACACTGAAGCCTCAGTCCCCTCATCCAGCTGGTCCTGGGGCTGAGTTCACTAACCTGATCTACTAACACACTGAAGCCTCAGTCCCCTCATCCAGCTGGTCCTGGGGCTGAGTTCACTAACCTGTTCTACTCACACACTGAAGCCTCAGTCCCCTCATCCAGCTGGTCCTGGGGCTGAGTTCACTAACCTGTTCTACTAACACACTGAAGCCTCAGTCCTCTCATCCAGCTGGTCCTGGGGCTGAGTTCACTAACCTGTTCTACTAACACACTGAAGCCTCAGTCCCCTCATCCAGCTGGTCCTGGGGCTGAGTTCACTAACCTGTTCTACTAACACACTGAAGCCTCAGTCCCTCATCCAGCTGGTCCTGGGTTCACTAACCTGTTCTACTAACACACTGAAGCCTCAGTCCCCTCATCCAGCTAGTCCTGGGGCTGAGTTCACTAACCTGTTCTACTAACACACTGAAGCCTCAGTCCCCTCATCCAGCTGGTCCTGGTCCTGAGTTCACTAACCTGTTCTACTAACACACTGAAGCCTCAGTCCCCTCATCCAGCTGGTCCTGGGGCTGAGTTCACTAACCTGATCTACTAACACACTGAAGCCTCAGTCCCCTCATCCAGCTGGTCCTGGGGCTGAGTTCACTGACCTGTTCTACTAAAACACTGAAGCCCCAGTCCCCTCATCCAGCTGGTCCTGGGGCTGAGTTCACTAACCTGTTCTACTAACACACTGAAGCCTCAGTCCCCTCATCCAGCTGGTCCTGGGGCTGAGTTCACTAACCTGTTCTACTAAAACACTGAAGCCCCAGTCCCCTCATCCAGCTGGTCCTGGGGCTGAGTTCACAAACCTGCTCTACTAACACACTGAAGCTTCAGGACCAGAACATCCAATCACTCAGGATAAACCAAATTACAACATAGTCAAAACAAAATTGTATTGCTTATTGGGAAACACAAGCACAAGCACAAAGCAAAATGCAGTGCTTTCTAGCCCTGAACCGACAGTACACTGTGGCTAACTATATGGCCATGGTTACTGATCAAAACCTTAGAAAAACCTTGACAAAGTACAGGCTCAGTGAGCACATCCTTGCCATTGAGAAGGGTAGACACAGGAAAACCTGGCTCCCTGTAGAGGAAAGGCTGTGCAACCACTGCACAACAGCAGAACCTGGCTCCCTGTAGAGGAAAGGCTGTGCAACCACTGCACCACTGAACAACAGGACAACCTGGCTCCATGTAGAGGAAAGGCTGTACAACCACTGAACAACAGGAAAACCTGGCTCCCTGTAAGGGAAAGGCTGTGCAACCACAGCACAACAGCAGAACCTGGCTCCCTGTAGAGGAAAGGCTGTGTAACCACAGCAGAACCTGACTCCCTGTAGAGGAAAGGCTGTGTAACCACAGCAGAACCTGACTCCCTGTAGAGGAAAGGCTGTGTAACCACAGCAGAACCTGGCTCCCTGTAGAGGAAAGGCTGTGTAACCACAGCAGAACCTGACTCCCTGTAGAGGAAAGGCTGTGTAACCACAGCAGAACCTGGCTCCCTGTAGAGGAAAGGCTGTGTAACCACAGCAGAACCTGGCTCCCTGTAGAGGAAAAGCTGTGTAACCACAGCAGAACCTGACTCCCTGTAGAGGAAAGGCTGTGTAACCACAGCAGAACCTGGCTCCCTGTAGAGGAAAGGCTGTGCAACCACTACACAACAGCAGAACCTGGCTCCCTGTAGAGGAAAGGCTGTGCAACCACTGCACCACAGCAGAACCTGGCTCCCTGTAGAGGAAAGGCTGTGTAACCACAGCAGAACCTGACTCCCTGTAGAGGAAAGGCTGTGTAACCACTGCACCACAGCAGAACCTGGCTCCCTGTAGAGGAAAGGCTGTGCAACCACTGCACCACAGCAGAACCTGGCTCCCTGTAGAGGAAAGGCTGTGCAACCACTACACAACAGCAGAACCTGAGACGGAGCTGCATTTCCTGACAAAATGTCAAATATATAAAACAATTAGTAATTTTTCCAATTTTAAAACCTTATTCAAGGTTTCAAAGACCTCTCTGATGAGGATAGGCTACCCGTCCTGTTGGGGGAGGATGCAGAGAGCTGTGGGTTGGCAGCCCACTACATTGCTGCCTCCCATAAGATGAGGACAGTGTCTGACAGACCAATCAACCTGCACAAGTCCTCTACTGTATGCTTATGGTTATTGTTGAAGGATAGTTTGACCCTCGGTTATTGTTGTTACTGTCGTCCCGTTGACAATTTGATTCTCATATTTATTAATTTTGATATTGTAAATATCCTAAATAAGTTTTGGCAATATGTGCATCGTTACGTTATGCCAATAAAGCGAATTGAATTGAGAAAGTTTGAGTGGTATTTTTATTCTTAGTTTACCTTTCACTTACTCAGCTAGCTAATAGCTCATTCAGCTTTACTCAACAACGTAACTCCAAAAGAGAATTGTGTTTTTATGTTAGCTAGCAGGCTATCCAACACTGCAACTTTTCCAAGTCAAGGTAATGATGTGATAATGTCTTTATTTGGGAAGGTTGAGGAGTTTGTTGATGAAAACGATAGCTCCTGAAAATGCCTGAAATGTTTTTGTGGTTAATGACATTGATAATGTCAAAACGAATCGAGCTGCTGAGTATGTGAAGGGTCGTATTCTACATGACCTTATTCCAGCCCTGAGTTGTGATATGTGTGAAGAGGAATTTCAGCACAGCTCTGTCAGAAGGTGTGAAGAGTGTTCATTTTCATAACTGTAACCGAAAGGCTGATCAGATTATATTCAGTTTCATCTCGGTAATTTTAGAGATCAGCTGGAGCCGACGCTGAGTGACAGAATTGTTTTGTGCGGGGGGGTTAAATGAGTCTCTCCAATGGTACCTTTTGGCTGAGCCCAATCTGGTATTTAGAGCAATGTAGGAAAGGAGAGAGGGAGAAGGCCTGGGCAGTATGGTGTCTATAGTACAGTCTGAGAGGGAGAAGGCCTGGGCAGTATGGTGTCTATAGTAGAGTCTGAGAGGGAGAAGGCCTGGGCAGTATGGTGTCTATAGTAGAGTCTGAGAGGGAGAAGGCCTGGGCAGTATGGTGTCTATAGTAGAGTCTGAGAGGGAGAAGGCCTGGGCAGTATGGTGTCTATAGTAGAGTCTGAGAGTGAGAAGGCCTGGGCAGTATGGTGTCTATAGTACAGTCTGAGAGGGAGAAGGCCTGGGCAGTATGGTGTCTATAGTACAGTCTGAGAGTGAGAAGGCCTGGGCAGTATGGTGTCTATAGTAGAGTCTGAGAGGGAGAAGGCCTGGGCAGTATGGTGTCTATAGTAGAGTCTGAGAGGGAGAAGGCCTGGGCAGTATGGTGTCTATAGTAGAGTCTGAGAGGGAGAAGGCCTGGGCAGTATGGTGTCTATAGTAGAGTCTGAGAGGGAGAAGGCCTGGGCAGTATGGTGTCTATAGTAGAGTCTGAGAGGGAGAAGGCCTGGGCAGTATGGTGTCTATAGTACAGTCTGAGAGGGAGAAGGCCTGGGTAGTATGGTGTCTATAGTACAGTCTGAGAGGGAGAAGGCCTGGGTAGTATGGTGTCTATAGTAGAGTCTGAGAGGGAGAAGGCCTGGGCAGTATGGTGTCTATAGTACAGTCTGAGAGGGAGAAGGCCTGGGTAGTATGGTGTCTATAGTAGAGTCTGAGAGGGAGAAGGCCTGGGCAGTATGGTGTCTATAGTAGAGTCTGAGAGGGAGAAGGCCTGGGTAGTATGGTGTCTATAGTAGAGTCTGAGAGGGAGAAGGCCTGGGCAGTATGGTGTCTATAGTAGAGTCTGAGAGGGAGAAGGCCTGGGCAGTATGGTGTCTATAGTAGAGTCTGAGAGGGAGAAGGCCTGGGCAGTATGGTGTCTATAGTACAGTCTGAGAGGGAGAAGGCCTGGGTAGTATGGTGTCTATAGTAGAGTCTGAGAGGGAGAAGGCCTGGGTAGTATGGTGTCTATAGTAGAGTCTGAGAGGGAGAAGGCCTGGGCAGTATGGTGTCTATAGTACAGTCTGAGAGGGAGAAGGCCTGGGTAGTATGGTGTCTATAGTACAGTCTGAGAGGGAGAAGGCCTGGGTAGTATGGTGTCTATAGTAGAGTCTGAGAGGGAGAAGGCCTGGGCAGTATGGTGTCTATAGTACAGTCTGAGAGGGAGAAGGCCTGGGTAGTATGGTGTCTATAGTAGAGTCTGAGAGGGAGAAGGCCTGGGCAGTATGGTGTCTATAGTAGAGTCTGAGAGGGAGAAGGCCTGGGTAGTATGGTGTCTATAGTAGAGTCTGAGAGGGAGAAGGCCTGGGCAGTATGGTGTCTATAGTAGAGTCTGAGAGGGAGAAGGCCTGGGCAGTATGGTGTCTATAGTAGAGTCTGAGAGGGAGAAGGCCTGGGCAGTATGGTGTCTATAGTACAGTCTGAGAGGGAGAAGGCCTGGGTAGTATGGTGTCTATAGTAGAGTCTGAGAGGGAGAAGGCCTGGGTAGTATGGTGTCTATAGTAGAGTCTGAGAGGGAGAAGGCCTGGGCAGTATGGTGTCTATAGTAGAGTCTGAGAGGGAGAAGGCCTGGGCAGTATGGTGTCTATAGTAGAGTCTGAGAGGGAGAAGGCCTGGGCAGTATGGTGTCTATAGTACAGTCTGAGAGGGAGAAGGCCTGGGTAGTATGGTGTCTATAGTAGAGTCTGAGAGGGAGAAGGCCTGGGCAGTATGGTGTCTATAGTACAGTCTGAGAGGGAGAAGGCCTGGGTAGTATGGTGTCTATAGTACAGTCTGAGAGGGAGAAGGCCTGGGCAGTATGGTGTCTATAGTACAGTCTGAGAGGGAGAAGGCCTGGGTAGTATGGTGTCTATAGTAGAGTCTGAGAGGGAGAAGGCCTGGGCAGTATGGTGTCTATAGTAGAGTCTGAGAGGGAGAAGGCCTGGGTAGTATGGTGTCTATAGTAGAGTCTGAGAGGGAGAAGGCCTGGGCAGTATGGTGTCTATAGTAGAGTCTGAGAGGGAGAAGGCCTGGGCAGTATGGTGTCTATAGTAGAGTCTGAGAGGGAGAAGGCCTGGGCAGTATGGTGTCTATAGTACAGTCTGAGAGGGAGAAGGCCTGGGCAGTATGGTGTCTATAGTAGAGTCTGAGAGGGAGAAGGCCTGGGCAGTATGGTGTCTATAGTAGAGTCTGAGAGGGAGAAGGCCTGGGCAGTATGGTGTCTATAGTACAGTCTGAGAGGGAGAAGGCCTGGGTAGTATGGTGTCTATAGTAGAGTCTGAGAGGGAGAAGGAATGGGTAGTATGGTGTCTATAGTAGAGTCTGAGAGGGAGAAGGCCTGGGCAGTATGGTGTCTATAGTAGAGTCTGAGAGGGAGAAGGCCTGGGCAGTATGGTGTCTATAGTAGAGTCTGAGAGGGAGAAGGCCTGGGCAGTATGGTGTCTATAGTACAGTCTGAGAGGGAGAAGGCCTGGGTAGTATGGTGTCTATAGTAGAGTCTGAGAGGGAGAAGGCCTGGGCAGTATGGTGTCTATAGTACAGTCTGAGAGGGAGAAGGCCTGGGTAGTATGGTGTCTATAGTACAGTCTGAGAGGGAGAAGGCCTGGGCAGTATGGTGTCTATAGTACAGTCTGAGAGGGAGAAGGCCTGGGTAGTATGGTGTCTATAGTAGAGTCTGAGAGGGAGAAGGCCTGGGCAGTATGGTGTCTATAGTAGAGTCTGAGAGGGAGAAGGCCTGGGTAGTATGGTGTCTATAGTAGAGTCTGAGAGGGAGAAGGCCTGGGCAGTATGGTGTCTATAGTAGAGTCTGAGAGGGAGAAGGCCTGGGCAGTATGGTGTCTATAGTAGAGTCTGAGAGGGAGAAGGCCTGGGCAGTATGGTGTCTATAGTACAGTCTGAGAGGGAGAAGGCCTGGGTAGTATGGTGTCTATAGTAGAGTCTGAGAGGGAGAAGGCCTGGGTAGTATGGTGTCTATAGTAGAGTCTGAGAGGGAGAAGGCCTGGGTAGTATGGTGTCTATAGTAGAGTCTGAGAGGGAGAAGGCCTGGGCAGTATGGTGTCTATAGTACAGTCTGAGAGGGAGAAGGCCTGGGTAGTATGGTGTCTATAGTAGAGTCTGAGAGGGAGAAGGCCTGGGCAGTATGGTGTCTATAGTAGAGTCTGAGAGGGAGAAGGCCTGGGTAGTATGGTGTCTATAGTAGAGTCCGAGAGGGAGAAGGCCTGGGCAGTATGGTGTCTATAGTAGAGTCTGAGAGGGAGAAGGCCTGGGCAGTATGGTGTCTATAGTAGAGTCTGAGAGGGAGAAGGCCTGGGCAGTATGGTGTCTATAGTACAGTCTGAGAGGGAGAAGGCCTGGGTAGTATGGTGTCTATAGTAGAGTCTGAGAGGGAGAAGGCCTGGGCAGTATGGTGTCTATAGTACAGTCTGAGAGGGAGAAGGCCTGGGTAGTATGGTGTCTATAGTAGAGTCTGAGAGGGAGAAGGCCTGGGCAGTATGGTGTCTATAGTAGAGTCTGAGAGGGAGAAGGCCTGGGCAGTATGGTGTCTATAGTAGAGTCTGAGAGGGAGAAGGACTGGGCAGTATGGTGTCTATAGTAGAGTCTGAGAGGGAGAAGGCCTGGGCAGTATGGTGTCTATAGTACAGTCTGAGAGGGAGAAGGCCTGGGCAGTATGGTGTCTATAGTAGAGTCTGAGAGGGAGAAGGCCTGGGCAGTATGGTGTCTATAGTAGAGTCTGAGAGGGAGAAGGCCTGGGCAGTATGGTGTCTATAGTAGAGTCTGAGAGGGAGAAGGCCTGGGCAGTATGGTGTCTATCGTAGAGTCTGAGAGGGAGAAGGCCTGAGCAGTATGGTGTCTATAGTAGAGTCTGAGAGGGAGAAGGCCTGGGCAGTATGGTGTCTATAGT
The DNA here is from genome assembly GCF_023373465.1 of Oncorhynchus keta. Taxonomy (NCBI): domain Eukaryota; kingdom Metazoa; phylum Chordata; class Actinopteri; order Salmoniformes; family Salmonidae; genus Oncorhynchus; species Oncorhynchus keta. The sequence continues at coordinate 82,443 of NW_026288243.1, forward strand.
AGAGTCTGAGAGGGAGAAGGCCTGGGCAGTATGGTGTCTATAGTACAGTCTGAGAGGGAGAAGGCCTGGGCAGTATGGTGTCTATAGTAGAGTCTGAGAGGGAGAAGGCCTGGGCAGTATGGTGTCTATAGTAGAGTCTGAGAGGGAGAAGGCCTGGGCAGTATGGTGTCTATAGTAGAGTCTGAGAGGGAGAAGGCCTGGGCAGTATGGTGTCTATCGTAGAGTCTGAGAGGGAGAAGGCCTGAGCAGTATGGTGTCTATAGTAGAGTCTGAGAGGGAGAAGGCCTGGGCAGTATGGTGTCTATAGTAGAGTCTGAGAGGGAGAAGGCCTGGCTAGGGAGGGGGACCTTCCATGATGTGTGATATGCATCCTGGAACTTTGAGGATGAAGATGGTGGCCTGGGATGGACATGGCAATTGAGGCTGTGGTGCGTGATTCAGACCATGTCTTCTAGTAAGGCAAACCATGTATAAGGAACTAAATTAGACATTTATGAAGGATACAGTGGGTCAGCAGAGTAGGACACCAAGTCAGAAACGTGCTGTAAGCTAAGAAGAGCTTGAGGAAACACCTTCAACATATTTAAACTGGATGAAGTTCAGAAAGGGACCTGGTCTCCACCTGTCAGGAGTCCCTCCATGCTTCACCCATGGTCCTATTGCACCCATGGTCCTATTGCACCCATGGTCCTATTGCACCCATGGTCCTATTGCACCCATGGTCCTATTGCACCCATGGTCCTATTGCCCTCATGGTCCTATTGAACCCATGGTCTTATTGCACCCATGGTCCTATTGCACCCATGGTCCTATTGAACCCATGGTCTTATTGCACCCATGGTCCTATTGCACCCATGGTCCTATTGCACCCATGGTCCTATTGCACCAGTATTTCACCCATGGTCCTATTGCACCCATGGTCCTATTGCACCCATGGTCCTATTGCACCAGTATTGCACCCATGGTCCTATTGCACCAATTGGTCCTATTGAACCCATGGTCTTATTGCCCCCGTGGTCCTATTGCACCCATGGTCTTATTGCACCCATGGTCCTATTGAACCCATGGTCCTATTGCACCAGTATTGAACCCATGGTCCTATTGAACCCATGGTCTTATTGCCCCCATGGTCCTATTGCACCCATGGTCCTATTGAACCAGTATTGCACCCATGGTCTTATTGCACCCATGGTCCTATTGAACCCATGGTCCTATTGCACCAGTATTGAACCCATGGTCCTATTGAACCCATGGTCTTATTGCCCCCATGGTCCTATTGCACCCATGGTCCTATTGAACCAGTATTGCACCCATGGTCCTATTGCACCCATGGTCTTATTGCACCCGTGGTCCTATTGCACTAGTATTGCACCCATGGTCCCATTGCACCAGTATTGAACCCATGGTCCTATTGCACCAGTATTGCACCCATGGTCCTATTGCCCCCATGGTCCTATTGCACCCATGGTCTTATTGCACCCATGGTCCTATTGCACCCATGGTCCTATTGCACCCATGGTCCTATTGCACCAGTATTGCACCCGTGGTCCTATTGAACCCATGGTCCTATTGCACCCATGGTCCTATTGAACCCGTGGTCCTATTGCACCAGTATTGCACCCATGGTCCTATTGAACCCATGGTCCTATTGAACCCGTGGTCCTATTGAACCCGTGGTCCTATTGCACCAGTATTGCACCCATGGTCCTATTGCACCCATGGTCCTATTGCACCAGTATTGCACCCATGGTCCTATTGAACCCATGGTCCTATTGCACCCATGGTCCTATTGAACCCGTGGTCCTATTGCACCAGTATTGAACCCGTGGTCCTATTGCACCCATGGTCCTATTGAACCCATGGTCCTATTGAACCCGTGGTCCTATTGCACCCATGGTCCTATTGCACCAGTATTGAACCCGTGGTCCTATTGCACCCATGGTCCTATTGAACCCATGGTCCTATTGAACCCGTGGTCCTATTGCACCCGTGGTCCTATTGCACCAGTATTGCACCCATGGTCCTATTGAACCCATGGTCCTATTGAACCCGTGGTCCTATTGCACCCATGGTCCTATTGAACCCGTGGTCCTATTGCACCCATGGTCCTATTGAACCCATGGTCCTATTGAACCCATGGTCCTATTGAACCCATGGTCCTATTGCACCCATGGTCCTATTGAACCCATGGTCCTATTGCACCCATGGTCCTATTGTACCCATGGTCCTATTGCACCCATGGTCCTATTGAACCCATGGTCCTATTGCACCAGTATTGAACCCATGGTCCTATTGCACCCATGGTCCTATTGCACCCATGGTCCTATTGCACCAGTATTGCACCCATGGTCCTATTGCACCCATGGTCCTATTGCACCCATGGTCCTATTGAACCCATGGTCTTATTGCCCCCATGGTCCTATTGCACCCATGGTCTTATTGCACCCATGGTCCTATTGCACCAGTATTGCACCCATGGTCCCATTGCACCAGTATTGAACCCATGGTCCTATTGTACCAGTATTGCACCCATGGTCCTATTGCACCAGTATTGCACCCATGGTCCTATTGCCCCCATGGTCCTATTGAACCCATGGTCCTATTGCACCAGTATTGCACCCATGGTCCTATTGCACCCATGGTCCTATTGCACCCATGGTCTTATTGCACCAGTATTGCACCCGTGGTCCTATTGCACCCATGGTCCTATTGCACCAGTATTGCACCAATGGTCCTATTGCACCCATGGTCCTATTGCACCAATATTGCACCCGTGGTCCTATTGAACCCATGGTCCTATTGCACCCATGGTCCTATTGAACTTGTGGTCCTATTGAACCCATGGTCCTATTGCACCCATGGTCCTATTGAACCCATGGTCCTATTGAACCCGTGGTCCTATTGCACCCATGGTCCTATTGCACCAGTATTGAACCCGTGGTCCTATTGCACCCATGGTCCTATTGAACCCATGGTCCTATTGAACCCGTGGTCCTATTGCACCCGTGGTCCTATTGCACCAGTATTGCACCCATGGTCCTATTGAACCCATGGTCCTATTGCACCCATGGTCCTATTGAACCCGTGGTCCTATTGCACCCATGGTCCTATTGAACCCGTGGTCCTATTGCACCCATGGTCCTATTGAACCCATGGTCCTATTGAACCCATGGTCCTATTGAACCCATGGTCCTATTGCACCCATGGTCCTATTGAACCCATGGTCCTATTGCACCCATGGTCCTATTGTACCCATGGTCCTATTGCACCCATGGTCCTATTGAACCCATGGTCCTATTGCACAAGTATTGAACCCATGGTCCTATTGCACCCATGGTCCTATTGCACCCATGGTCCTATTGCACCCATGGTCCTATTGCACCCATGGTCCTATTGCACCAGTATTGCACCCATGGTCCTATTGCACCCATGGTCCTATTGCACCCATGGTCCTATTGAACCCATGGTCTTATTGCCCCCATGGTCCTATTGCACCCATGGTCTTATTGCACCCATGGTCCTATTGAACCCATGGTCCTATTGCACCAGTATTGCACCCATGGTCCCATTGCACCAGTATTGAACCCATGGTCCTATTGTACCAGTATTGCACCCATGGTCCTATTGCACCAGTATTGCACCCATGGTCCTATTGCCCCCATGGTCCTATTGAACCCATGGTCCTATTGCACCAGTATTGCACCCATGGTCCTATTGCACCCATGGTCCTATTGCACCAGTATTGCACCCATGGTCCTATTGCACCCATGGTCCTATTGCACCAGTATTGCACCCATGGTCCTATTGCACCCATGGTCCTATTGCACCAATATTGCACCCGTGGTCCTATTGAACCCATGGTCCTATTGCACCCATGGTCCTATTGAACCTGTGGTCCTATTGAACCCATGGTCCTATTGCACCCATGGTCCTATTGTACCCATGGTCCTATTGCACCCATGGTCCTATTGAACCCATGGTCCTATTGCACCAGTATTGAACCCATGGTCCTATTGCACCCATGGTCCTATTGCACCCATGGTCCTATTGAACCCATGGTCCTATTGAACCCATGGTCCTATTGCACCCATGGTCCTATTGCACCCATGGTCCTATTGAACCCATGGTCCTATTGCACCCATGGTCCTATTGTACCCATGGTCCTATTGCACCCATGGTCCTATTGAACCCATGGTCCTATTGCACCAGTATTGAACCCATGGTCCTATTGCACCCATGGTCCTATTGAACCCATGGTCCTATTGCACCAGTATTGAACCCATGGTCCTATTGCACCAGTATTGAACCCATGGTCCTATTGTACCCATGGTCCTATTGCACCCTGGTCCTATTGCACCCATGGTCCTATTGTACCCATGGTCCTATTGCACCCATGGTCCTATTGCACCCATGTTCCTATTGCACCCATGGTCCTATTGAACCCATGGTCCTATTGAACCCATGGTCCTATTGCACTCATGGTCCTATTGTACCCATGGTCCTATTGCACCCATGGTCCTATTGAACCCATGGTCCTATTGCACCAGTATTGAACCCATGGTCCTATTGCACCCATGGTCCTATTGAACCCATGGTCCTATTGCACCAGTATTGAACCCATGGTCCTATTGCACCAGTATTGAACCCATGGTCCTATTGTACCCATGGTCCTATTGCACCCATGGTCCTATTGAACCCATGGTCCTATTGCACCCATGGTCCTATTGCACCCATGGTCCTATTGCACCCATGGTCCTATTGCACCAGTATTGAACCCATGGTCCTATTGCAACCATGGTCCTATTGCACCCATGGTCCTATTGAACCCATGGTCCTATTGCACCAGTATTGAACCCATGGTCCTACTGCACCCATGGTCCTATTGCACCCATGGTCCTATTGCACCAGTATTGAACCCATGGTCCTATTGCACCCATGGTCCTATTGCACCCATGGTCCTATTGCACCAGTATTGAACCCATGGTCCTATTGAACCCGTGGTCCTATTGCACCAGTATTGTACCCATGGTCCTATTGCACCAGTATTGAACCCATGGTCCTAATGCAACAGTATTGAACCCATGGTCCTAATGCACCAGTTTTGAACCCATGGTCCTATTGAACCCGTGGTCCTAATGCACCAGTATTGAACCCATGGTCCTAATGCACCAGTATTGAACCCATGGTCCTAATGCACCAGTATTGAACCCATGGTCCTATTGAACCCGTGGTCCTAATGCACCAGTATTGAACCCGTGGTCCTATTGAACCCATGGTCCTATTGCACCAGTATTGAACCCATGGTCCTATTGCACCCATGGTCCTATTGCACCAGTATTGAACCCATGGTCCTATTGCACCAGTATTGAACCCATGGTCCTATTGCACCAGTATTGAAGCCATGGTCCTATTGCACCAGTATTGAACCCATGGTCCTATTGCACCAGTATTGCACCCATGGTCCTATTGCACCCATGGTCCTATTGAACCCATGGTCCTATTGAACCCATGGTCCTATTGCACCCATGGTCCTATTGAACCCATGGTCCTATTGAACCCATGGTCCTATTGAACCAGTATTGAACCCATGGTCCTATTGCACCAGTATTGAACCCATGGTCCTATTGAACCAGTATTGAACCCATGGTCCTATTGCACCAGTATTGAACCCATGGTCCTATTGAACCCATGGTCCTATTGAACCAGTATTGAACCCATGGTCCTATTGCACCAGTATTGAACCCATGGTCCTATTGAACCAGTATTGAACCCATGGTCCTATTGCACCAGTATTGAACCCATGGTCCTATTGAACCCATGGTCCTATTGAACCCATGGTCCTATTGAACCAGTATTGAACCCATGGTCCTATTGCACCAGTATTGAACCCATGGTCCTATTGAACCAGTATTGAACCCATGGTCCTATTGAACCCATGGTCCTATTGAACCCATGGTCCTATTGAACCCATGGTCCTATTGTACCCATGGTCCTATTGTACCCATGGTCCTATTGAACCCATGGTCCTATTGTACCCATGGTCCTATTGAACCCATGGTCCTATTGTACCCATGGTCCTATTGTACCCATGGTCCTATTGCACCAGTATTGAACCCATGGTCCTATTGAACCCATGAATGTAAATGTCTGTACCATAAGCCGCTTACAACATAGGTTTTGAATATTTGGTTGTACGTTCAAACGCCTTCACAACCGCAGACACAACCTATCACTGTTACATTGAACTGGGTGAATGACAGTAACCTAAACCAGTCACTGTTACATTGAACTGGGTGAATGACAGTAACCTAAACCAGTCACTGTTACATTGAACTGGGTGAATGACAGTAACCTAAACCTGTCACTGTTACATTGAACTGGGTGAATGACAGTAACCTAAACCAGTCACTGTTACATTGAACTGGATGAATGACAGTAACCTAAACCTGTCACTGTTACATTGAACTGGGTGAATATGAATGACAGTAACCTAAACCTATCACTGTTACATTGAACTGGGTGAATGACAGTAACCTAAACCTGTCACTGTTACATTGAACTGGGTGAATGACAGTAACCTCAACCTATCACTGTTACATTGAACTGGGTGAATGACAGTAACCTAAACCTATCACTGTTACATTGAACTGGGTGAATACCAGTAACCTAAACCTATCACTGTTACATTGAACTGGGTGAATGCCAGTAACCTAAACCTGTCACTTTTACATTGAACTGGGTGAATATGAATGACAGTAACCTAAACCTGTCACTTTTACATTGAACTGGGTGAATGACAGTAACCTAAACCTATCACTGTTACATTGGGTGAATATGAATGACAGTAACCTAAACCTGTCACTGTTACATTGAACTGGGTGAATATGAATGACAGTAACCTAAACCTGTCACTGTTACATTGAACTGGGTGAATGACAGTAACCTAAACCTGTCACTGTTACATTGAACTGGGTGAATGACAGTAACCTAAACCTGTCACTGTTACATTGAACTGGGTGAATGACAGTAACCTAAACCTGTCACTGTTACATTGAACTGGGTGAATATGAATATGAATGACAGTAACCTAAACCTGTCACTGTTACATTGAACTGGGTGAATATGAATATGAATGACAGTAACCTAAACCTGTCACTGTTACATTGAACTGGGTGAATATGAATGACAGTAACCTAAACCTGTCACTGTTACATTGAACTGGGTGAATATGAATGACAGTAACCTCAACCCATCACTGTTAGATTGAACTGGGTGAATATGAATGACAGTAACCTAAACCTATCACTGTTACATTGAACTGGGTGAATGACAGTAACCTAAACCTGTCACTGTTACATTGAACTGGGTGAATATGAATGACAGTAACCTCAACCCATCACTGTTAGATTGAACTGGGTGAATATGAATGACAGTAACCTAAACCTGTCACTGTTACATTGAACTGGGTGAATGACAGTAACCTAAACCTATCACTGTAACATTGAACTGGGTGAATGGAATATGAATGACAGTAACCTCAACCTATCACTGTTACATTGAACTGGGTGAATGGAATATGAATGACAGTAACCTAAACCTATTACTGTTACATTGAACTGACTGAATGGAATATGAATGACAGTAACCTAAACCTATCACTGTTACATTGAACTGGGTGAATATGAATGACAGTAACCTAAACCTGTCACTGTTACATTGAACTGGGTGAATGACAGTAACCTAAACCTGTCACTGTTACATTGAACTGGGTGAATATGAATGACAGTAACCTAAACCAGTCACTGTTACATTGAACTGGGTGAATATGAATGACAGTAACCTAAACCTGTCACTGTTACATTGAACTGGGTGAATATGAATGACAGTAACCTAAACCTGTCACTGTTACATTGAACTGACTGAATGGAATATGAATGACAGTAACCTAAACCTATCACTGTTACATTGAACTGACTGAATGGAATATGAATGACAGTAACCTAAACCTGTCACTGTTACATTGAACTGGGTGAATATGAATGACAGTAACCTAAACCAGTCACTGTTACATTGAACTGGGTGAATATGAATGACAGTAACCTAAACCTGTCACTGTTACATTGAACTGGGTGAATGACAGTAACCTAAACCCATCACTGTTACATTGAACTGGGTGAATATGAATGACAGTAACCTAAACCTGTCACTGTTACATTGAACTGGGTGAATGACAGTAACCTAAACCTGTCACTGTTACATTGAACTGGGTGAATGACAGTAACCTAAACCTGTCACTGTTACATTGAACTGGGTGAATGACAGTAACCTAAACCTGTCACTGTTACATTGAACTGGGTGAATGACAGTAACCTAAACCTGTCACTGTTACATTGAACTGGGTGAATGACAGTAACCTAAACCTGTCACTGTTACATTGAACTGGGTGAATGACAGTAACCTAAACCTGTCACTGTAACATTGAACTGGGTGAATATGAATGACAGTAACCTAAACCTGTCACTGTTACATTGAACTGGGTGAATGACAGTAACCTAAACCTATCACTGTAACATTGAACTGGGTGAATGGAATATGAATGACAGTAACCTCAACCTATCACTGTTACATTGAACTGGGTGAATGGAATATGAATGACAGTAACCTAAACCTATTACTGTTACATTGAACTGACTGAATGGAATATGAATGACAGTAACCTAAACCTATCACTGTTACATTGAACTGGGTGAATATGAATGACAGTAACCTAAACCTGTCACTGTTACATTGAACTGGGTGAATGACAGTAACCTAAACCTGTCACTGTTACATTGAACTGGGTGAATATGAATGACAGTAACCCAAACCAGTCACTGTTACATTGAACTGGGTGAATATGAATGACAGTAACCTAAACCTGTCACTGTTACATTGAACTGGGTGAATATGAATGACAGTAACCTAAACCTGTCACTGTTACATTGAACTGACTGAATGGAATATGAATGACAGTAACCTAAACCTATCACTGTTACATTGAACTGACTGAATGGAATATGAATGACAGTAACCTAAACCTGTCACTGTTACATTGAACTGGGTGAATATGAATGACAGTAACCTAAACCAGTCACTGTTACATTGAACTGGGTGAATATGAATGACAGTAACCTAAACCTGTCACTGTTACATTGAACTGGGTGAATGACAGTAACCTAAACCCATCACTGTTACATTGAACTGGGTGAATATGAATGACAGTAACCTAAACCTGTCACTGTTACATTGAACTGGGTGAATGACAGTAACCTAAACCTGTCACTGTTACATTGAACTGGGTGAATGCCAGTAACCTAAACCTGTCACTGTTACATTGAACTGGGTGAATGACAGTAACCTAAACCTGTCACTGTTACATTGAACTGGGTGAATGACAGTAACCTAAACCTGTCACTGTTACATTGAACTGGGTGAATGACAGTAACCTAAACCTGTCACTGTTACATTGAACTGGGTGAATGACAGTAACCTAAACCTGTCACTGTAACATTGAACTGGGTGAATATGAATGACAGTATCCTAAACCTATCACTGTTACATTGAACTGGGTGAATGGAATATGAATGACAGTAACCTAAACCTATCACTGTTACATTGAACTGGGTGAATATGAATGACAGTAACCTAAACCTGTCACTGTTACATTGAACTGGGTGAATATGAATGACAGTAACCTAAACCTATCACTGTTACATTGAACTGGGTGAATATGAATGACAGTAACCTAAACCTGTCGCTGTTACATTGAACTGGGTGAATATGAATGACAGTAACCTAAACCTATCGCTGTTACATTGAACTGGGTGAATATGAATGACAGTAACCTAAACCAGTCACTGTTACATTGAACTGGGTGAATATGAATGACAGTAACCTAAACCTGTCACTGTTATATTAAACTGACTGAATGTTTATGTTTATGTGTGTGTGTTTATATGTGTGTGTTTATGTTTATGTGTGTGTGTTTGTGTGTGTGTGTGTTTATGTTTATGTGTGTGTGTTTATGTTTATGTGTGTGTGTTTATGTGTGTGTGTGTTTATGTTTATGTGTGTTTATGTTTATGTGTGTTTATGTTTATGTGTGTGTGTTTATGTTTATGTGTGTGTGCTACATGGTTATCCCCTAGTGTTTATGTGTCTGTGCCACATGGTTATCCCCTAGTGTTTATGTGTGTGTGCTACATGGTTATCCCCTAGTGTTTATGTGTGTGTGCTACATGGTTATCCCCTAGTGTTTATGTGTGTGTGTGCTACATGGTTATCCCCTAGTGTTTATGTGTGTGTGTGCTACATGGTTATCCCTAGTGTTTATGTGTGTGTGCCACATGGTTATCCCCTAGTGTTTATGTGTGTGTGCTACATGGTTATCCCCTAGTGTTTATGTGTGTGTGCTACATGGTTATCCCCTAGTGTTTATGTGTGTGTGTGCCACATGGTTATCCCCTAGTGTTTATGTGTGTGTGTGCCACATGGTTATCCCCTAGTGTTTATGTGTGTGTGCTACATGGTTATCCCCTAGTGTTTATGTGTGTGCTACATGGTTATCCCCTAGTGTTTATGTGTGTGTGTGTTTATGTTTATGTGTGTGTGCTACATGGTTATCCCCTAGTGTTTATGTGTGTGTGCTACATGGTTATCCCCTAGTGTTTATGTGTGTTTATGTTTATGTGTGTGCTACATGGTTATCCCCTAGTGTTTCTGTGTGTTTATGTTTATGTGTGTGTGCTACATGGTTATCCCCTAGTGTTTATGTGTGTGTGCTACATGGTTATCCCCTAGTGTTTATGTGTGTGTGCCACATGGTTATCCCCTAGTGTTTATGTGTGTGTGCTACATGGTTATCCCCTAGTGTTTATGTGTGTGTGCTACATGGTTATCCCCTAGTGTTTATGTGTCTGTGCTACATGGTTATCCCCTAGTGTTTATGTGTGTGCTACATGGTTATCCCCTAGTGTTTATGTGTGTGTGCTACATGGTTATCCCCTAGTGTTTATGTGTGTGCTACATGGTTATCCCCTAGTGTTTATGTGTCTGTGCTACATGGTTATCCCCTAGTGTTTATGTGTGTGTGCCACATGGTTATCCCCTAGTGTTTATGTGTGTGTGTGCTACATGGTTATCCCCTAGTGTTTATGTGTGTGTGCTACATGGTTATCCCCTAGTGTTTATGTGTGTGTGCTACATGGTTATCCCCTAGTGTTTATGTGTGTGCTACATGGTTATCCCCTAGTGTTTATGTGTGTGTGCTACATGGTTATCCCCTAGTGTTTAGTGTTTATGTGTGTGCTACATGGTTATCCCCTAGTGTTTATGTGTGTGTGCTACATGGTTATCCCCTAGTGTTTATGTGTGTGTGCCACATGGTTATCCCCTAGTGTTTATGTGTGTGTGCTACATGGTTATCCCCTAGTGTTTATGTGTGTGTGGCCAGTGTTTATGTGTGTGCATGGTTATCCCCTAGTGTTTATGTGTGTGTGTGCTACATGGTTATCCCCTAGTGTTTATGTGTGTGTGCTACATGGTTATCCCCTAGTGTTTATGTGTGTGTGTGTTTTATGTTTATGTGTGTGTGCTACATGGTTATCCCCTAGTGTTTATGTGTGTGTGCACATGGTTATCCCCTAGTGTTTATGTGTGTGTGCTACATGGTTATCCCCTAGTGTTTATGTGTGTGTGTGCCTAGTGTTTACATGGTTATCCCCTAGTGTTTATGTGTGTGTGCCACATGGTTATCCCCTAGTGTTTATGTGTGTGTGCCACATGGTTATCCCCTAGTGTTTATGTGTGTGTGCTACATGGTTATCCCCTAGTGTTTATATGGTTATCCCCTAGTGTTTATGTGTGTGTGTGTGTTATCCCCTAGTGTTTATGTGTGTACATGGTTATCCCCTAGTGTTTATGTGTGTGTGCTACATGGTTATCCCCTAGTGTTTATGTGTGTGTGCTACATGGTTATCCCCTAGTGTTTATGTGTGTGTGCTACATGGTTATCCCCTAGTGTTTATGTGTGTGTGCTACATGGTTATCCCCTAGTGTTTATGTGTGTGTGCTACATGGTTATCCCCTAGTGTTTATGTGTGTGTGCTACATGGTTATCCCCTAGTGTTTATGTGTGTGTGCCACATGGTTATCCCCTAGTGTTTATGTGTGTGTGCTACATGGTTATCCCCTAGTGTTTATGTGTGTGTGCTACATGGTTATCCCCTAGTGTTTATGTGTGTGTGCCACATGGTTATCCCCTAGTGTTTATGTGTGTGTGCTACATGGTTATCCCCTAGTGTTTATGTGTGTGTGCCACATGGTTATCCCCTAGTGTTTATGTTTATGTGTGTGCCACATGGTTATCCCCTAGTGTTTATGTGTGTGTGCTACATGGTTATCCCCTAGTGTTTATGTTTATGTGTGTGTGCCACATGGTTATCCCCTAGTGTTTAGTGTTTATCCCCTGTGTTTATGTGTGTGTGCTACATGGTTATCCCCTAGTGTTTATGTGTGTGTGTTTATGTTTATGGTTATCCCCTAGTGTTTTGTGTGTGTGCTACATGGTTATCCCCTAGTGTTTATGTGTGTGTGCTACATGGTTATCCCCTAGTGTTTATGTGTGTGTGCTACATGGTTATCCCCTAGTGTTTATGTGTGTGTGTTTATGTGTGTGTGCTATGGTTATCCCCTAGTGTTTATGTGTGTGTGCTACATGGTTATCCCCTAGTGTTTATGTGTGTGTGTTATCCCCTAGTGTTTATGTGTGTGTGGTTATCCCCTAGTGTTTTATGTGTGTGTACATGGTTATCCCCTAGTGTTTATGTGTGTGTGCACATGGTTATCCCCTAGTGTTTATGTGTGTGTGCTAGTGTTTATGGTTATCCCCTAGTGTTTATGTGTGTGTGCTACATGGTTATCCCCTAGTGTTTATGTGTGTGTGCTACATGGTTATCCCCTAGTGTTTATGTGTGTGTGCTACATGGTTATCCCCTAGTGTTTATGTGTGTGTGCCACATGGTTATCCCCTAGTGTTTATGTGTGTGTGCTACATGGTTATTAGTGTTTATGTGTGTGTGCCACATGGTTATCCCCTAGTGTTTATGTGTGTGTGCCACATGGTTATCCCCTAGTGTTTATGTGTGTGTGCCACATGGTTATCCCCTAGTGTTTATGTGTGTGCCACATGGTTATCCCCTAGTGTTTATGTGTGTGTGCCACATGGTTATCCCCTAGTGTTTATGTGTGTGTGTGTGTTTATGTGTGTGTGCTACATGGTTATCCCCTAGTGTTTATGTGTGTGTGCCACATGGTTATCCCCTAGTGTTTATGTGTGTGCTACATTTATGTGTGTGTGTGGTTATTAGTGTTTATGTGTGTGTGCTATATGGTTATCCCCTAGTGTTTATGTGTGTGTGCTACATGGTTATCCCTAGTGTTTATGTGTGTGTGTGCTACATGGTTATCCCCTAGTGTTTATGTGTGTGTGCTACATGGTTATCCCCTAGTGTTTATGTGTGTGTGCTACATGGTTATCCCCTAGTGTTTATGTGTGTGCTACATGGTTATCCCCTAGTGTTTATGTGTGTGTGCTACATGGTTATCCCCTAGTGTTTATGTGTGTGTGTGCCACATGGTTATCCCCTAGTGTTTATGTGTGTGCTACATGGTTATCCCCTAGTGTTTATGTGTGTGTGCTACATGGTTATCCCCTAGTGTTTATGTGTGTGTGCTACATGGTTATCCCCTAGTGTTTATGTGTGTGTGCTACATGGTTATCCCCTAGTGTTTATGTGTCTGTGCTACATGGTTATCCCCTAGTGTTTATGTGTGTGTGCTACATGGTTATCCCCTAGTGTTTAGTGTTTATGTGTGTGCTACATGGTTATCCCCTAGTGTTTATGTGTCTGTGCTACATGGTTATCCCCTAGTGTTTATGTGTGTGTGCTACATGGTTATCCCCTAGTGTTTATGTGTGTGTGCCACATGGTTATCCCCTAGTGTTTATGTGTGTGTGCTACATGGTTATCCCCTAGTGTTTATGTGTGTGTGCTACATGGTTATCCCCTAGTGTTTATGTGTGTGTGCCACATGGTTATCCCCTAGTGTTTATGTGTGTGTGCTACATGGTTATCCCCTAGTGTTTATGTGTGTGTGTGTGTACATGGTTATCCCCTAGTGTTTATGTGTGTGTGCTACATGGTTATCCCCTAGTGTTTATGTGTGTGTGTGCTACATGGTTATCCCCTAGTGTTTTGTGTGTGCTACATGGTGTGTTTATGTGTGTGTATGGTTATCCCCTAGTGTTTATGTGTGTGTGCTACATGGTTATCCCCTAGTGTTTATGTGTGTGTGCTACATGGTTATCCCCTAGTGTTTATGGTGTGTGTGTCTACATGGTTATCCCCTAGTGTTTATGTGTGTGTGCTACATGGTTATCCCCTAGTGTTTATGTGTGTGCTACATGGTTATCCCCTAGTGTTTATGTGTGTGTGCATGGTTATCCCCTAGTGTTTATGTGTGGTTATCCCCTAGTGTTTATGTGTGTGTGCTACATGGTTATCCCCTAGTGTTTTGTGTGTGTGCTACATGGTTATAGTGTTTATGTGTGTGTGCACATGGTTATCCCCTAGTGTTTATGTGTGTGTGCTACATGGTTATCCCCTAGTGTTTATGTGTGTGTGCTACATGGTTATCCCCTAGTGTTTATGTGTGTGTGCTACATGGTTATCCCCTAGTGTTTATGTGTGTGCTACATGGTTATCCCCTAGTGTTTATGTGTGTGTGCTACATGGTTATCCCCTAGTGTTTATGTGTGTGTGCTACATGGTTATCCCCTAGTGTTTATGTGTGTGTGCTACATGGTTATCCCCTAGTGTTTATGTGTGTGCTACATGGTTATCCCCTAGTGTTTATGTGTGTGTGCCACATGGTTATCCCCTAGTGTTTATGTGTGTGCTACATGGTTATCCCCTAGTGTTTATGTGTGTGTGTGTTTATGTTTATGTGTGTGTGCTACATGGTTATCCCCTAGTGTTTATGTGTGTGTGCTACATGGTTATCCCCTAGTGTTTATGTGTGTGCTACATGGTTATCCCCTAGTGTTTATGTGTGTGTGTGTTATTATGTTTATGTGTGTGTGCTACATGGTTATCCCCTAGTGTTTATGTGTGTGTGCTACATGGTTATCCCCTAGTGTTTATGTGTGTGTGCTACATGGTTATCCCTAGTGTTTATGTGTGTGTGCTACATGGTTATCCCCTAGTGTTTAGTGTTTACATGTTATCCCCTAGTGTTTATGTGTGTGTTATGGTTATCCCCTAGTGTTTATGTGTGTGTGCTACATGGTTATCCCCTAGTGTTTATGTGTGTGTGCCACATGGTTATCCCCTAGTGTTTATGTTTATGTGTGTGCCACATGGTTATCCCCTAGTGTTTATGTGTGTGTGCTACATGGTTATCCCCTAGTGTTTATGTGTGTGTGCTACATGGTTATCCCCTAGTGTTTATGTGTGTGCTACATGGTTATCCCCTAGTGGTTTATGTTTATGTGTGTGTGCTACATGGTTATCCCCTAGTGTTTAGTGTTTATGTGTGTGTGCTACATGGTTATCCCCTAGTGTTTATGTGTGTGTGTGTGTTTATGTTTATGTGTGTGCTACATGGTTATCCCCTAGTGTTTATGTGTGTGTGCTACATGGTTATCCCCTAGTGTTTAGTGTTTATGTGTGTGTGCTACATGGTTATCCCCTAGTGTTTATGTGTGTGTGCCACATGGTTATCCCCTAGTGTTTATGTGTGTGCTACATGGTTATCCCCTAGTGTTTATGTGTGTGTGCCACATGGTTATCCCCTAGTGTTTATGTGTGTGTGCTACATGGTTATCCCCTAGTGTTTATGTGTGTGTGCCACATGGTTATCCCCTAGTGTTTATGTGTGTGTGCTACATGGTTATCCCCTAGTGTTTATGTGTGTGCTACATGGTTATCCCCTAGTGTTTATGTGTGTGTGCTACATGGTTATCCCCTAGTGTTTATGTGTGTGTGCTACATGGTTATCCCCTAGTGTTTATGTGTGTGTGCTACATGGTTATCCCCTAGTGTTTATGTGTGTGCTACATGGTTATCCCCTAGTGTTTATGTGTGTGCTACATGGTTATAGTGTTTATGTGTGTGCTACATGGTTATCCCCTAGTGTTTATGTGTGTGTGCTACATGGTTATCCCCTAGTGTTTATGTGTGTGTGCTACATGGTTATCCCCTAGTGTTTTATGTGTGTGCTACATGGTTATCCCCTAGTGTTTATGTGTGTGTGCTACATGGTTATCCCCTAGTGTTTATGTGTGTGTGCTACATGGTTATCCCCTAGTGTTTATGTGTGTGTGCTACATGGTTATCCCCTGTTTAGTTAGTGTTTATGGTTTTATGTTTATGTGTGTGCTACATGGTTATCCCCTAGTGTTTAGTGTTTATGTGTGTGCTACATGGTTATCCCCTAGTGTTTATGTGTGTGTGCTACATGGTTATCCCTAGTGTTTTGTGTGTGTGTAGTGTTTATGTGTGTGTGCTACATGGTTATCCCCTAGTGTTTATGTGTCTGTGCTACATGGTTATCCCCTAGTGTTTATGTGTGTGTGCTACATGGTTATCCCCTAGTGTTTATGTGTGTGCTACATGGTTATCCCCTAGTGTTTATGTGTGTGTGCCACATGGTTATCCCCTAGTGTTTATGTGTGTGCTACATGGTTATCCCCTAGTGTTTATGTGTGTGTGCTACATGGTTATCCCCTAGTGTTTATGTGTTTATGTTATATGTGTGTGCTACATGGTTATCCCCTAGTGTTTATGTGTGTGTGCTACATGGTTATCCCCTAGTGTTTATGTGTGTGTGCTACATGGTTATCCCCTAGTGTTTATGTGTGTGTGCCACATGGTTATCCCCTAGTGTTTATGTGTCTGTGCCACATGGTTATCCCCTAGTGTTTATGTGTGTGTGCTACATGGTTATCCCCTAGTGTTTATGTGTGTGCTACATGGTTATCCCCTAGTGTTTATGTGTGTGTGCCACATGGTTATCCCCTAGTGTTTATGTGTGTGCTACATGGTTATCCCCTAGTGTTTATGTGTCTGTGCCACATGGTTATCCCCTAGTGTTTATGTGTGTGTGTGTGCTACATGGTTATCCCCTAGTGTTTATGTTTATGTGTGTGTGCTACATGGTTATCCCCTAGTGTTTATGTGTGTGTGCTACATGGTTATCCCCTAGTGTTTATGTTTATGTGTGTGTGCCACATGGTTATCCCCTAGTGTTTATGTGTGTGCTACATGGTTATCCCCTAGTGTTTATGTGTGTGTGCCACATGGTTATCCCCTAGTGTTTATGTGTGTGCTACATTTATCCCCTAGTGTTTATGTGTGTGTGCTACATGGTTATCCCCTAGTGTTTATGTGTGTGCTACATGGTTATGGTTATCCCCTAGTGTTTATGTGTGTGTGGTTATCCCCTAGTGTTTATGTGTCTGTGCCACATGGTTATCCCCTAGTGTTTAGTGTAGTGTTTATGTGTGTGTGCTACATGGTTATCCCCTAGTGTTTATGTGTCTGTGCACATGGTTATCCCCTAGTGTTTATGTGTGTGTGTGCTACATGGTTATCCCCTAGTGTTTATGTGTGTGCTACATGGTTATCCCCTAGTGTTTATGTGTGTGTGCCACATGGTTATCCCCTAGTGTTTATGTGTGTGTGCTACATGGTTATCCCCTAGTGTTTATGTGTGTGTGCTACATGGTTATCCCCTAGTGTTTATGTGTGTGTGCTACATGGTTATCCCCTAGTGTTTTATGTCTGTGCCACATGGTTATCCCCTAGTGTTTATGTGTGTGTGCTACATGGTTATCCCCTAGTGTTTATGTGTGTGCCACATGGTTATCCCCTAGTGTTTATGTGTGTGTGCTACATGGTTATCCCCTAGTGTTTATGTGTGTGTGCACATGGTTACATGGTTTATCCCATGGTTAGTGTTTATGTGTGTGTGCTACATGGTTATCCCCTAGTGTTTATGTGTGTGTGCTACATGGTTATCCCCTAGTGTTTATGTGTGTGTGCCACATGGTTATCCCCTAGTGTTTATGTTTATGTGTGTGCTACATGGTTATCCCCTAGTGTTTATGTGTGTGCTACATGGTTATCCCCTAGTGTTTATGTGTGTGTGCTACATGGTTATCCCCTAGTGTTTATGTGTGTGTGTGCCACATGGTTATTAGTGTTTATGTGTGTGTGCTACATGGTTATCCCCTAGTGTTTATGTGTGTGTGTTATCCCCTAGTGTTTATGGTTATCCCCTAGTGTTTATGTGTGTGTGCCACATGGTTATCCCCTAGTGTTTATGTGGTTATCCCCTAGTGTTTATGTGTGCTACATGGTTATCCTAGTGTTTAGTGTTTATGGTTATGTGTTTGCTACATGGTTATCCCCTAGTGTTTATGTGTGTGTGCTACATGGTTATCCCCTAGTGTTTATGTGTGTGTGCTACATGGTTATCCCCTAGTGTTTATGTGTGTGCTACATGGTTATCCCCTAGTGTTTGTGTGCCACATGGTTATCCCCTAGTGTTTATGTGTGTGTGCTACATGGTTATCCCCTAGTGTTTATGTGTGTGCTACATGGTTATCCCCTAGTGTTTATGTGTGTGCCACATGGTTATCCCCTAGTGTTTATGTGTGGTTGTCCCCTAGTGTTTATGGTTATCCCCTAGTGTTTAGTGTTTATGGTTGTAGTGTTTATGTGTGTGCTACATGGTTATCCCCTAGTGTTTATGTGTGTGCTACATGGTTATCCCTAGTGTTTATGTGTTTAGTGTTTATGTGTGTGTGCCACATGGTTATCCCCTAGTGTTTATGTGTGTGCTACATGGTTATCCCCTAGTGTTTATGTGTGTGCTACATGGTTATCCCCTAGTGTTTATGTGTGTGTGCTACATGGTTATCCCCTAGTGTTTATGTGTGTGCTACATGGTTATCCCCTAGTGTTTATGTGTGTGCTACATGGTTATCCCTAGTGTTTACATACATGGTTATCCCCTAGTGTTTATGTGTGTGTGCTACATGGTTATCCCCTAGTGTTTATGTGTGTGCTACATGGTTATCCCCCCTAGTGTTTATCCCCTAGTGTTTATGTGTGTGCTACATGGTTATCCCCTAGTGTTTATGTTATGTTTGTGCTACATGGTTATCCCCTAGTGTTTATGTGTGTGTGCTACATGGTTATCCCCTAGTGTGTGCTACATGGTTATTAGTGTGTGCTACATGGTTATCCCCTAGTGTTTATGTGTGTGCTACCACATGGTTATCCCCTAGTGTTTATGTGTGTGTGCTACATGGTTATCCCCTAGTGTTTATGTGTGTGTGCCACATGGTTATCCCCTAGTGTTTATGTGTGTGTGCTACATGGTTATCCCCTAGTGTTTAGTGTTTATGTGTGTGTGCTACATGGTTATCCCCTAGTGTTTATGTGTGTGTGCTACATGGTTATCCCCTAGTGTTTATGTGTCTGTGCCACATGGTTATCCCCTAGTGTTTATGTGTGTGTGCTACATGGTTATCCCCTAGTGTTTATGGTGTGTTACATGGTTATCCCCTAGTGTTTATGTGTGTACATGTTATCCCCCACATGGTTATCCTAGTGTTTAGTGTTTATGTGTGTGTGCTACATGGTTATCCCCTAGTGTTTAGTGTTTATGGTTATCCCCTAGTGTTTATGTGTGCTACATGGTTATCCCCTAGTGTTTATGTGTGTGCTACATGGTTATCCCCTAGTGTTTATGTGTGTGCTACATGGTTATCCCCTAGTGTTTATGTGTGTGTGCTACATGGTTATCCCCTAGTGTTTATGTGTGTGCCACATGGTTATCCCCTAGTGTTTATGTGTGTGTGCTACATGGTTATCCCCTAGTGTTTATGTGTGTGTGCCACATGGTTATCCCCTAGTGTTTTGTGTGTGTGCTACATGGTTATCCCCTAGTGTTTATGTGTGTGCTACATGGTTATCCCCTAGTGTTTATGTGTGTGTGCTACATGGTTATCCCTAGTGTTTATGTGTGTGTGCTACATGGTTATCCCCTAGTGTTTATGTGTGTGTGCTACATGGTTATCCCCTAGTGTTTATGTGTGTGTGCTACATGGTTATCCCCTAGTGTTTATGTGTGTGCTACATGGTTATCCCCTAGTGTTTATGTGTGTGCTACATGGTTATCCCCTAGTGTTTATGTGTGTGTGCCACATGGTTATCCCCTAGTGTTTATGTGTGTGTGCCACATGGTTATCCCCTAGTGTTTATGTGTGTGCCACATGGTTATCCCCTAGTGTTTATGTGTGTGCTACATGGTTATCCCCTAGTGTTTATGTGTGTTATCCCCAGTGTGTGTGTAGTGTTTTTATGTTTATAGTGTTTATGTGTGCCACATGGTTATCCCCTAGTGTTTATGTGTGTGTGCTACATGGTTATTATGTTTATGTGTGTGTGCCACATGGTTATCCCCTAGTGTTTATGTGTGTGTGCTACATGGTTATCCCCTAGTGTTTAGTGTTGGTTATCCCCTAGTGTTTATGTGTGTGTGCCACATGGTTATCCCCTAGTGTTTAGTGTTTATGTGTGTGTGCCACATGGTTATCCCCTAGTGTTTATGTGTGTGTGCTACATGGTTATCCCCTAGTGTTTATGTGTGTGTGCTACATGGATTTATCCCCTAGTGTTTATGTGTGTGTGCTACATGGTTATCCCCTAGTGTTTATGTGTGTGTGCTACATGGTTATCCCCTAGTGTTTATGTGTGTGTGCTACATGGTTATCCCCTAGTGTTTATGTGTGTGTGCTACATGGTTATCCCCTAGTGTTTATGTGTGTGCTACATGGTTATCCCCTAGTGTTTATGTGTGTGCTACATGGTTATCCCCTAGTGTTTATGTGTGTGTGCTACATGGTTATCCCCTAGTGTTTATGTGTGTGTGCTACATGGTTATCCCCTAGTGTTTATGTGTGTGTGCCACATGGTTATCCCCTAGTGTTTATGTGTGTGTGCTACATGGTTATCCCCTAGTGTTTATGTGTGTGTGCTACATGGTTATCCCCTAGTGTTTATGTGTGTGTGCTACATGGTTATCCCTAGTGTTTATGTGTGTGCTACATGGTTATCCCCTAGTGTTTATGTGTGTGCCACATGGTTATCCCCTAGTGTTTATGTGTGTGCCACATGGTTATCCCCTAGTGTTTATGTGTGTGCTACATGGTGTGGTTATGTTTATGTGCTGTGCCACATGGTTATCCCCTAGTGTTTATGTGTGTGCTACATGGTTATCCCCTAGTGTTTATGTGTGTGAGTGCTACATGGTTATCCCCTAGTGTTTATGTGTGTGTGCTACATGGTTATCCCCTAGTGTTTATGTGTGTGTGTGCTACATGGTTATCCCCTAGTGTTTAGTGTTTATGTGTGTGCTACATGGTTATCCCCTAGTGTTTATGTGTGAGTGCTACATGGTTATCCCCTAGTGTTTATGTGTGTGCTACATGGTTATCCCCTAGTGTTTATGTGTGTGTGCATGGTTATCCCCATGGTTATCCCCTAGTGTTTATGTGTGTGCTACATGGTTATCCCCTAGTGTTTATGTGAGTGCTACATGGTTATCCCCTAGTGTTTATGTGTGTGCTACATGGTTATCCCCTAGTGTTTATGTGTGTGCTACATGGTTATCCCCTAGTGTTTATGTGTGTGCTACATGGTTATCCCCTAGTGTTTATGTGTGTGTGCTACATGGTTATCCCCTAGTGTTTATGTGTGTGCTACATGGTTATCCCCTAGTGTTTATGTGTGTGTGCCACATGGTTATCCCCTAGTGTTTAGTGTTTAGTGTTTATGTGTGTGCCACATGGTTATCCCCTAGTGTTTATGTGTGTGTGCCACATGGTTATCCCCTAGTGTTTATGTGTGTGTGCCACATGGTTATCCCCTAGTGTTTATGTGTGTGCTACATGGTTATCCCCTAGTGTTTAGTGTTTATGTGTGTGTGCTACATGGTTATCCCCTAGTGTTTAGTGTTTATGTGTGTGTGTGTGTGCTACATGGTTATATGTTTATGTGTGTGTGCCACATGGTTATCCCCTAGTGTTTATGTGTGTGTGCTACATGGTTATCCCCTAGTGTTTATGTGTGTGTGCTACATGGTTATCCCCTAGTGTTTATGTGTGTGTGCCACATGGTTATCCCCTAGTGTTTATGTGTGTGTGCCACATGGTTATCCCCTAGTGTTTATGTGTGTGTGCTACATGGTTATCCCCTAGTGTTTATGTGTGTGTGCTACATGGTTATCCCCTAGTGTTTATGTGTGTGTGCTACATGGTTATCCCCTAGTGTTTATGTGTGCCACATGGTTATCCCCTAGTGTTTAGTGTATTATGTGTGTGTGCTACATGGTTATCCCCTAGTGTTTATGTGTGTGTGCTACATGGTTATCCCCTAGTGTTTATGTGTGTGCTACATGGTTATCCCCTAGTGTTTATGTGTGTACATGGTTATCCCCTAGTGTTTATGTGTGTGTGCCACATGGTTATCCCCTAGTGTTTATGTGTGTGTGCCACATGGTTATCCCCTAGTGTTTATGTGTGTGCTACATGGTTATCCCCTAGTGTTTATGTGTGTGCTACATGGTTATCCCCTAGTGTTTATGTGTGTGTGCCACATGGTTATCCCCTAGTGTTTATGTGTGTGTGCTACATGGTTATCCCCTAGTGTTTATGTGTGTGTGCTACATGGTTATCCCCTAGTGTTTATGTGTGTGCTACATGTTATTATGGTTATCCCCAGTGTGTGTGTGTGCTACATGGTTATCCCCTAGTGTTCCCCATGGTTATCCCCTAGTGTTTATGTGTGTGCTACATGGTTATCCCCTAGTGTTTATGTGTGTGTGCCACATGGTTATCCCTAGTGTTTATGTGTGTGTGCTACATGGTTATCCCCTAGTGTTTATGTGTGTGCTACATGGTTATCCCCTAGTGTTTATGTGTGTGCTACATGGTTATCCCCTAGTGTTTATGTGTGTGTGCTACATGGTTATCCCCTAGTGTTTATGTGTGTGCTACATGGTTATCCCCTAGTGTTTATGTGTGTGTGCTACATGGTTATCCCCCTAGTGTTTATGTTTATGTGTGCTACATGGTTATCCCCTAGTGTTTATGTGTGTGTGTGCTACATGGTTATCCCCTAGTGTTTATGTGTGTGTGCCACATGGTTATCCCCTAGTGTTTATGTGTGTGTGCTACATGGTTATCCCCTAGTGTTTATGTGTGTGCTACATGGTTATCCCCTAGTGTTTATGTGTGTGTGCTACATGGTTATCCCCTAGTGTTTATGTGTGTGTGCTACATGGTTATCCCCTAGTGTTTATGTGTGTGTGCTACATGGTTATCCCCTAGTGTTTATGTGTGTGTGCCACATGGTTATCCCCTAGTGTTTATGTGTGTGTGCTACATGGTTATCCCCTAGTGTTTATGTGTGTGCTACATGGTTATCCCCTAGTGTTTATGTGTGTGTGCTACATGGTTATCCCCTAGTGTTTATGTGTGTGTGCTACATGGTTATCCCCTAGTGTTTATGTGTGTGTGCTACATGGTTATCCCCTAGTGTTTATGTGTGTGTGTGCTACATGGTTATCCCCTAGTGTTTATGTGTGTGTGCTACATGGTTATCCCCTAGTGTTTAGTGTTTATCCCTAGTGTGTGTGCTACATGGTTATCCCCTAGTGTTTATGTGTGTGCTACATGGTTATCCCCTAGTGTTTATGTGTGTTTATGTGTGTGTGCTACATGGTTATCCCCTAGTGTTTAGTGTTTATATGTGTGTGTGCTACATGGTTATCCCCTAGTGTTTATGTGTGTGTGCTACATGGTTATCCCCTAGTGTTTATGTGTGTGTGCTACATGGTTATCCCCTAGTGTTTATGTGTGTGTGCTACATGGTTATCCCCTAGTGTTTATGTGTGCTACATGGTTATCCCCTAGTGTTTATGTGTGTGTGCTACATGGTTATCCCCTAGTGTTTATGTGTGTGTGCTACATGGTTATCCCCTAGTGTTTAGTGTTTATGTGTGTGCTACATGGTTATCCCCTAGTGTTTAGTGCTACATGGTTATAGTGTTTATGTGTGTGCTACATGGTTATCCCCTAGTGTTTATGTGTGTGTGCTACATGGTTATCCCCTAGTGTTTATGTGTGTGTGCTACATGGTTATCCCCTAGTGTTTATGTGTGTGTGCTACATGGTTATCCCCTAGTGTTTTATGTGTGTGCTACATGGTTATCCCCTAGTGTTTATGTGTGTGTGTGCTACATGGTTATCCCCTAGTGTTTATGTGTGTGCTACATGGTTATCCCCTAGTGTTTATGTGTGTGTGCTACATGGTTATCCCCTAGTGTTTATGTGTGTGTGCTACATGGTTATCCCCTAGTGTTTATGTGTGTGTGCTACATGGTTATCCCCTAGTGTTTAGTGTTTATGGTGTTTATGTGTGCTACATGGTTATCCCCTAGTGTTTATGTGTGTGCTACATGGTTATCCCCTAGTGTTTATGTGTGTGCTACATGGTTATCCCCTAGTGTTTATGTGTGTGCTACATGGTTATCCCCTAGTGTTTATGTGTGTGTGCTACATGGTTATCCCCTAGTGTTTATGTGTGTGTGCTACATGGTTATCCCCTAGTGGTTATATGTTTATGTGTGTGCTACATGGTTATCCCCTAGTGTTTATGTGTGTGTGCTACATGGTTATCCCCTAGTGTTTATGTGTGTGTGCTACATGGTTATCCCCTAGTGTTTATGTGTGTGTGCCACATGGTTATCCCCTAGTGTTTATGTGTGTGCTACATGGTTATCCCCTAGTGTTTATGTGTGTGTACATGGTTATCCCTAGTGTTTATGTGTGTGTGCTACATGGTTATCCCCTAGTGTTATGTGTGTGTGCTACATGGTTATCCCCTAGTGTTTATGTGTGTGCTACATGGTTATCCCCTAGTGTTTATGTGTGTGTGCTACATGGTTATCCCCTAGTGTTTATGTGTGTGTGCTACATGGTTATCCCCTAGTGTTTATGTGTGTGTGCTACATGGTTATCCCCTAGTGTTTATGTGTGTGTGCTACATGGTTATCCCCTAGTGTTTATGTGTGTGTGCTACATGGTTATCCCTAGTGTTTATGTGTGTGTTACATGGTTATCCCCTATGTTTATGTTTATGTGTGAGTGCTACATGGTTATCCCCTAGTGTTTATGTGTGTGTTACATGGTTATCCCCTAGTGTTTATGTGTGTGTTTACATGGTTATCCCCTAGTGTTTATGTGTGTGCACATGGTTATCCCCTAGTGTTTATGTGTGTGCTACATGGTTATCCCCTAGTGTTTATGTGTGTGTGCCACATGGTTATCCCCTAGTGTTTATGTGTGTGTGTTACATGGTTATCCCCTAGTGTTTATGTGTGTGCTACATGGTTATCCCCTAGTGTTTATGTGTGTGCTACATGGTTACAGTGTTTATGTGGTGCTACATGGTTATCCCCTAGTGTTTATGTGTGTGTACCATGGTTATCCCCTAGTGCTACATGGTTATCCCCTAGTGTTTATGTGTGTGCTACATGGTTATCCCCTAGTGTTTATGTGTGTGTGCTACATGGTTATCCCCTAGTGTTTATGTGTGTGTGCTACATGGTTATCCCTAGTGTTTATGTTTATGTGTGCCACATGGTTATCCCCTAGTGTTTATGTGTGTGTGCTACATGGTTATCCCCTAGTGTTTATGTGTGTGTGCTACATGGTTATCCCCTAGTGTTTATGTGTATGTGTGTGCTACATGGTTATCCCCTAGTGTTTATGTGTGTGTGCTACATGGTTATCCCCTAGTGTTTATGTGTGTGTGCTACATGGTTATCCCCCTAGTGTTTATGTGTGTGCTACATGGTTATCCCCTAGTGTTTATGTGTGTATACATGGTTATCCCCTAGTGTTTATGTGTGTGTGCTACATGGTTATCCCCTAGTGTTTATGTGTGTGTGCTACATGGTTATCCCCTAGTGTTTATGTGTGTGCCACATGGTTATCCCCTAGTGTTTATGTGTGTGTGCTACATGGTTATCCCCTAGTGTTTATGTGTGTGTGTGCCACATGGTTATCCCCTAGTGTTTATGTGTGTGTTACATGGTTATCCCCTAGTGTTTATGTGTGTGCCACATGGTTATCCCCTAGTGTTTATGTGTGTGCTACATGGTTATCCCCTAGTGTTTATGTGTGTGTGCTACATGGTTATCCCTAGTGTTTATGTGTGTGTGCCACATGGTTTATCCCCTAGTGTTTATGTGTGTGTGCTACATGGTTATCCCCTAGTGTTTATGTGTGTGTGCTACATGGTTATCCCCTAGTGTTTATGTGTGTGCTACATGGTTATCCCTAGTGTTTATTGTGTGTACATGGATTTATCCCCTAGTGTTTATGTGTGTGTTTATCCCCAGTGTGTGTGTTACATGGTTATCCCCTAGTGTTTATGTGTGTGCTACATGGTTATCCCCTAGTGTTTATGTGTGTGTGCTACATGGTTATCCCCTAGTGTTTATGTGTGTGTGCTACATGGTTATCCCCTAGTGTTTATGTGTGTGTGCTACATGGTTATCCCCTAGTGTTTATGTGTGTGTGCTACATGGTTATCCCCTAGTGTTTATGTGTGTGCTATGGTTATCCCCTAGTGTTTATGTGTGTGCTACATGGTTATCCCCTAGTGTTTATGTGTGTGTGCTACATGGTTATCCCCCTAGTGTTTATGTGTGTGTGCTACATGGTTATCCCCTAGTGTTTATGTGTGTGCTACATGGTTATCCCCTAGTGTTTATGTGTGTGTGCTACATGGTTATCCCCTAGTGTTTATGTGTGCTACATGGTTATCCCCTAGTGTTTATGTGTGTGTGTGTTTATGTTTATGTGTGTGTGCCACATGGTTATCCCCCTAGTGTTTATGTGTGTGCTACATGGTTATCCCCTAGTGTTTATGTGTGTGTGCCACATGGTTATCCCCTAGTGTTTATGTGTGTGTGCCACATGGTTATCCCCTAGTGTTTATGTGTGTGTGCTACATGGTTATCCCCTAGTGTTTATGTGTGTGTGCCACATGGTTATCCCCTAGTGTTTATGTGTGTGTGTTATATGTTTATGTGTGTGCTACATGGTTATCCCCTAGTGTTTATGTGTGTGTGCTACATGGTTATCCCTAGTGTTTATGTGTGTGCTACATGGTTATCCCCTAGTGTTTATGTGTGTGCCACATGGTTATCCCCTAGTGTTTATGTGTGTGTGCTACATGGTTATCCCCTAGTGTTTATGTGTGTGTGCCACATGGTTATCCCCTAGTGTTTATGTGTGTGTGCTACATGGTTATCCCCTAGTGTTTATGTGTGTGTGCTACATGGTTATCCCCTAGTGTTTATGTGTGTGTGCTACATGGTTATCCCCTAGTGTTTATGTGTGTGTGCTACATGGTTATCCCCTAGTGTTTATGTGTGTGTGTGCTACATGGTTATCCCCTAGTGTTTATGTGTGTGTGCTACATGGTTATCCCCTAGTGTTTATGTGTGTGTGCTACATGGTTATCCCCTAGTGTTTATGTGTGTGCTATATGGTTATCCCCTAGTGTTTATGTGTGTGCTACATGGTTATCCCCTAGTGTTTATGTGTGTGTGCTACATGGTTATCCCCTAGTGTTTATGTGTGTGCTACATGGTTATCCCCAGTGTTTAGTGTTTATGTGTGTGCTACATGGTTATCCCCTAGTGTTTATGTGTGTGTGCTACATGGTTATCCCCTAGTGTTTATGTGTGTGTGCTACATGGTTATCCCCTAGTGTTTATGTGTGTGTGCTACATGGTTATCCCCTAGTGTTTATGTGTGCTAGCATGGTTATCCCCTAGTGTTTATGTGTGTGTGCTACATGGTTATCCCTAGTGTTTATGTTTATGTGTGCTACATGGTTATCCCCTAGTGTTTATGTGTGTGTGTGCTACATGGTTATCCCCTAGTGTTTATGTGTGTGTGCTACATGGTTATCCCCTGTGTTTATGTGTGCTACATGGTTATCCCCTAGTGTTTATGTGTGTGTGCTACATGGTTATCCCCTAGTGTTTATGTTTATGTGTGTGCCACATGGTTATCCCCTAGTGTTTATGTGTGTGCTACATGGTTATCCCTAGTGTTTATGTGTGTGTGCTACATGGTTATCCCCTAGTGTTTATGTGTGTGTGCCACATGGTTATCCCCTAGTGTTTATGTTTATGTGTGTGCTACATGGTTATCCCCTAGTGTTTATGTGTGTGTGCCACATGGTTATCCCCTAGTGTTTATGTGTGTGCTACATGGTTATCCCCTAGTGTTTATGTGTGTGTTACATGGTTATCCCCTAGTGTTTATGTGTGTGCTACATGGTTATCCCCTAGTGTTTATGTGTGTGTGCTAGCATGGTTATCCCCTAGTGTTTATGTTTATGTGTGTGCTACATGGTTATCCCCTAGTGTTTATGTGTGTGTGCTACATGGTTATCCCTAGTGTTTATGTGTGTGCTACATGGTTATCCCCTAGTGTTTATGTGTGTGTGCTACATGGTTATCCCCTAGTGTTTATGTTTGTGTGTGCTACATGGTTATCCCCTAGTGTTTATGTGTGTGCTACATGGTTATCCCCTAGTGTTTATGTGTGTGTGCTACATGGTTATCCCCTAGTGTTTATGTGTGTGCTACATGGTTATCCCCTAGTGTTTATGTGTGTGTGCTACATGGTTATCCCCTAGTGTTTATGTGTGTGTGCTACATGGTTATCCCCTAGTGTTTATGTGTGTGCTACATGGTTATCCCCTAGTGTTTATGTGTGTGTGCTACATGGTTATCCCCTAGTGTTTATGTGTGTGTGCTACATGGTTATCCCCTAGTGTTTATGTGTGTGTGCTACATGGTTATCCCCTAGTGTTTATGTGTGTGTGCCACATGGTTATCCCCTAGTGTTTATGTGTGTGCTATGGTTATCCCCTAGTGGTTATCCCCTAGTGTTTATGTGTGTGCCACATGGTTATCCCTAGTGTTTATATGGTTATCCCCTAGTGTTTATGTGTGTGTGCTACATGGTTATCCCCTAGTGTTTATGTGTGTGTGCTACATGGTTATCCCCTAGTGTTTATGTGTGTGTGCTACATGGTTATCCCCTAGTGTTTATGTGTGTGTGCCACATGGTTATCCCCTAAGTGTTTATGTGTGTGTGCCACATGGTTATCCCCTAGTGTTTATGTGTGTGCTACATGGTTATCCCCTAGTGTTTATGTGTGTGTGCTACATGGTTATCCCCTAGTGTTTATGTGTGTGTGCTACATGGTTATCCCTAGTGTTTATGTGTGTGTGCTACATGGTTATCCCCTAGTGTTTATGTGTGCTACATGGTTATCCCCTAGTGTTTATGTGTGTGTGCTACATGGTTATCCCCTAGTGTTTATGTGCTACATGGTTATCCCCTAGTGTTTATGTGTGTGCTACATGGTTATCCCCTAGTGTTTATGTGTGTGTGCTACATGGTTATCCCCTAGTGTTTATGTGTGTGCTATGGTTATCCCCTAGTGTTTTTATGTGTGTGCTACATGGTTATCCCCTAGTGTTTACATGGTTATCCCCTAGTGTTTATGTGTGTGTGTGTGTTTACATGGTTATCCCCTAGTGTTTGTGTGCTACATGGTTATCCCCTAGTGTTTATGTGTGTGTGCTATATGGTTATCCCCTAGTGTTTATGTGTGTGTGTGCTACATGGTTATCCCCTAGTGTTTATGTGTGTGCTACATGGTTATCCCCTAGTGTTTATGTGTGTGTGCTATATGGTTATCCCCTAGTGTTTATGTGTGTGTGCTACATGGTTATCCCCTAGTGTTTATGTGTGTGCTACATGGTTATCCCAGTGTTTATGTGTGAGTGTTTATGTTTATGTGTGTGCCACATGGTTATCCCCAGTGTTTATGTGTGTGTGCTACATGGTTATCCCCTAGTGTTTATGTGTTTATGTGTGCTGGCATGGTTATCCCCTAGTGTTTATGTGTGAGTGCTACATGGTTATCCCCTAGTGTTTATGTGTGTGCCACATGGTTATCCCCTAGTGTTTATGTGTGTGCCACATGGTTATCCCCTAGTGTTTATGTGTGTGTGCTACATGGTTATCCCCCAGTGTTTTGTGTGTGTGCCACATGGTTATCCCCTAGTGTTTATGTGTGTGTGCCATGGTTATCCCCTAGTGTTTGTGTGTGTGCTTACATGGTTATCCCCTAGTGTTTATGTGTGCTACATGGTTATCCCTAGTGTTTATGTGTGTGTGCCATGGTTATCCCCAGTGTTTAGTGTTTATGTGTTTATGTGTGTTACATGGTTATCCCCTAGTGTTTATGTGTGTGCTTACATGGTTATCCCTACATGGTTATCCCCTAGTGTGCCACATGGTTATCCCCTAGTGTTTATGTGTGTGCTACATGGTTATCCCCTAGTGTTTATGTGTGTGTGCCACATGGTTATCCCCTAGTGTTTATGTGTGTGTGTGTGCCACATGGTTATCCCCTAGTGTTTATGTGTGTGTGCCACATGGTTATCCCCTAGTGTTTATGTGTGTGTGCTACATGGTTATCCCTAGTGTTTATGTGTGTGTGCTACATGGTTATCCCCTAGTGTTTAGTGTTTATCCCCTGTGTGTGTGCTACATGGTTATCCCCAGTGTTTAGTGTTTATGGTGTGTTTATGTGCGTGTGCTACATGGTTATCCCCTAGTGTTTATGTGTGTGTGCTACATGGTTATCCCCTAATGTTTATGTGTGTGCCACATGGTTATCCCCTAATGTTTATGTGTGTGCTACATGGTTATCCCCTAGTGTTTATGTGTGTGCTACATGGTTATCCCCCAGTGTTTATGTGTGTGCCACATGGCTACATGGTTATCCCCTAGTGTTTATGTGTGTGCCACATGGTTATCCCTAGTGTTTATGTGTGTGCTACATGGTTATCCCCTAGTGTTTATGTGTGAGTGCTACATGGTTATCCCCTAGTGTTTATGTGTGTGCCACATGGTTATCCCCTAGTGTTTATGTGTGTGTTACATGGTTATCCCCTAGTGTTTATGTGTGTGTGGTTATCCCCTAGTTTATGTGTAAAGCATGGTTATCCCCTAGTGTTTATGTGTGTGCCACATGGCTAGTGTTTATGTGTGTGCCACATGGTTATCCCCTAGTGTTTATGTTTATGTGTGTGCCACATGGTTATCCCTAGTGTTTATGTGTGTGCTACATGGTTATCCCCTAGTGTTTATGTGTGTGTGCCACATGGTTATCCCCTAGTGTTTATGTGTGTGTGCCATGGTTATCCCCTAGCCACATGGTTTTATGTTTATGTGTGCCACATGGTTATCCCCAGTGTTTATGTGTGTGTGCTTATATGGTTATCCCCTAGTGTTTATGTGTGTGCTATATGGTTATCCCTAGTGTTTATGTGTGTGCTACATGGTTATCCCCTAGTGTTTATGTGTGTGTTACATGGTTATCCCCTAGTGTTTATGTGTGTGTGCTACATGGTTATCCCTAGTGTTTATGTGTGTGTGCTACATGGTTATCCCCTAGTGTTTATGTGTGAGTGCTACATGGTTATCCCCTAGTGTTTTATGTGTGTGTGCTACATGGTTATCCCCTAGTGTTTATGTGTGTGTGCTACATGGTTATCCCCTAGTGTTTATGTGTGTGTGCTATATGGTTATCCCCTAGTGTTTATGTGTGTGTGCTACATGGTTATCCCCTAGTGTTTATGTGTGAGTGCTACATGGTTATCCCCTAGTGTTTTTATGTGTGTATACATGGTTGCTAGTGTTTATGGTTATCCCCTAGTGTTTATGTGTGTGTGTGCCATGGTTATCCCCTAGTGTTTATGTGTGTGTGCCACATGGTTATCATGGTTATCCCTAGTGTTTATGTTTATGTGTGTGCTACATGGTTATCCCCTAGTGTTTGTGTGTGTGTGCTACATGGTTATCTCCTAGTGTTTATGTGTGTGTACATGGTTATCCCCAGTGTTTATGTGTGTGCTACATGGTTATCCCCTAGTAAAGTTTATGTGTGTGTGCCACATGGTTATCCCCTAGTGTTTATGTGTGTGTGCCATGGTTATCCCCTAGTGTTTATGTGTGTGTTACATGGTTATCCCCTAGTGTTTATGTGTGTGCTACATGGTTATCCCCTAGTGTTTATGTGTGTGCTACATGGTTATCCCTAGTGTTTATGTGTGTGTGCTACATGGTTATCCCTAGTGTTTGTGTGTGTGTGCTACATGGTTATCTCCTAGTGTTTATGTGTGTGTGCCACATGGTTATCCCCTAGTGTTTATGTGTGTGTGCCACATGGTTATCCCCTAGTGTTTATGTGTGTGTGTGCTACATGGTTATCCCCTAGTGTTTATGTGTGTGTGCTACATGGTTATCCCCTAGTGTTTATGTTTATGTGTGTGCTACATGGTTATCCCCTAGTGTTTATGTGTTGTGCTACATGGTTATCCCCTAGTGTTTATGTGTGCTACATGGTTATCCCTAGTGTTTATGTGTGTGTGCTACATGGTTATCCCCTAGTGTTTATGTGTGTGTGCCGCATGGGTTATCCCCTAGTGTTTATGTGTGTGCTACATGGTTATCCCCTAGTGTTTATGTGTGTGTGCCACATGGTTATCCCCTAGTGTTTATGTGTGTGTGCTACATGGTTATCCCTAGTGTTTATGTGTGTGTGCTACATGGTTATCCCCTAGTGTTATATGGCTTATGTGTGTGTTACATGGTTATCCCCTAGTGTTTATGTGTGTGTGCTATATGGTTATCCCCTAGTGTTTATGTGTGCTACATGGTTATCCCCTAGTGTTTATGTGTGTGTGCGCATGGTTATCCCTTAGTGTTTATGTGTGTGGCTACATGGTTATCCCCTAGTGTTTATGTGTGTGTGTGCTACATGGTTATCCCCAGGTTTATGTGTTTATGTGTGTGTGCTACATGGTTATCCCCAGTGTTTATGTGTGTGCTACATGGTTATCCCCTAGTGTTTATGTGTGTGTGCTACATGGTTATCCCCTAGTGTTTATGTGGTGTGCTACATGGTTATCCCCTAGTGTTTATGTGTGTGCTACATGGTTATCCCCTAGTGTTTATGTGTGTGCCACATGGTTATCCCCTAGTGTTTATGTGTGTGCTACATGGTTATCCCCTAGTGTTTATGTGTGTGTGCTACATGGTTATCCCCTAGTGTTTATGTGTGTGTGCTACATGGTTATCCCCTAGTGTTTATGTGTGTTACATGGTTATCCCCTAGTGTTTATGTATGTGTGCCACATGGTTATCCCCTAGTGTTTATGTGTGTGTGCTACATGGTTATCCCCTAGTGTTTATGTGTGTGCCACATGGTTATCCCCTAGTGTTTATGTGTGTGTGCTACATGGTTATCCCCTAGTGTTTATGTGTGCTACATGGTTATCCCCTAGTGTTTATGTGTGTGTGCCACATGGTTATCCCCTAGTGTTTATGTGTGTGTGCCACATGGTTATCCCTTTTAGTGTTTATGTGTGTTTATGTGCTACATGGTTATCCCCTAGTGTTTATGTGTGTGTGCTACATGGTTATCCCCTAGTGTTTATGTGTGTGTGCTACATGGTTATCCCCTAGTGTTTATGTGTACATGGTAGTGCTATGTGTGTGCTGCATGGTTATCCCCTAGTGTTTATGTTTATGTGTGCATATGGTTATCCCCTAGTGTTTATGTGTGTGTGTGTTTATGTTTATGTGTGTGTGCCACATGGTTATCCCCTAGTGTTTATGTGTGTGTGCCTACATGGTTATCCCCTAGTGTTTATGTGTTTGTGTGCTATATGGTTATCCCTAGTGTTTATGTGTGTGCTACATGGTTATCCCCTAGTGTTTATGTGTGTGGTATACATGGTTATCCCCTAGTGTTTATGTGTGTGCTACATGGTTATCCCCCTAGTGTTTATGTGTGTGTGCTACATGGTTATCCCTAGTGTTTATGTGTGTGTGCCACATGGTTATCCCCTAGTGTTTATGTTGTGTGTGTGCCACATGGTTATCCCCTAGTGTTTATGTGTGTGTGCTTATGGGCGGTTGGTCCCCTTAGTGTTTATGTGTGTGCTATATGGTTATCCCCTAGTGTTTATGTGAGTGCTGCTACATGGTTATCCCCAGTGTTTATGTGTGTGCTACATGGTTATCCCCTAGTGTTTATGTGTGTGTGCCACATGGTTATCCCCTAGTGTTTATGTGTGTGTGCCACATGGTTATCCCCTAGTGTTTATGTGTGTGTGCTACATGGTTATCCCCTAGTGTTTAGTGGTTTATGTTTATGTGTGTGCCACATGGTTATCCCCTAGTGTTTATGTGTGTGCTACATGGTTATCCCCTAGTGTTTATGTGTGTGTGCTACATGGTTATCCCCTAGTGTTTATGTGTGTGTGTGCTATATGGTTATCCCTAGTGTTTATGTGTGTTACATGGTTATCCCCTAGTGTTTATGTGTGTGTGTGCATGGTTATCCCTAGTGTTTATGTTTATGTGTGTGTGCTTACATGGTTATCCCCTAGTGTTTATGTGTGTGTGCTACATGGTTATCCCCTAGTGTTTATGTGTGTGCTACATTGGTTATCCCCTAGTGTTTATGTGTGAAAGTGCGCATGGTTATCCCCTAGTGTTTATGTGTGTGTGCTACATGGTTATCCCCTAGTGTTTATGTGTGTGTGCTACATGGTTATCCCCTAGTGTTTATGTGTGTGTGCTACATGGTTATCCCCTAGTGTTTATGTGTGTGTGCTACATGGTTATCCCCTAGTGTTTATGTGTGTGTGCATGGTTATCCCCTAGTGTTTATGTGTGTGCTACATGGTTATCCCCTAGTGTTTATGTGTGTGTGCTACATGGTTATCCCCTAGTGTTTATGTGTGTGTGCTACATGGTTATCCCCTAGTGTTTATGTGTGTGTGCTACATGGTTATCCCCTAGTGTTTATGTGTGTGTGCTACATGGTTATCCCCTAGTGTTTATGTGTGTGTGCTACATGGTTATCCCCTAGTGTTTATGTGTGTGTGCTACATGGTTATCCCCTAGTGTTTATGTGTGTGTGCTACATGGTTATCCCCTAGTGTTTATGTTTATGTGTGTGCTACATGGTTATCCCCTAGTGTTTATGTGTGTGTGCTACATGGTTATCCCCTAGTGTTTAGTGTGTGTGCTACATGGTTATCCCCTAGTGTTTATGTGTGTGCCACATGGTTATCCCCTAGTGTTTATGTGTGTGCTACATGGTTATCCCCTAGTGTTTATGTGTGTGTGCTACATGGTTATCCCCTAGTGTTTATGTGTGTGTGCCACATGGTTATCCCCTAGTGTTTATGTGTGTGTGCTACATGGTTATCCCCTAGTGTTTATGTGTGTGTCTACATGGTTATCCCCTAGTGTTTATGTGTGTGTGCTACATGGTTATCCCCTAGTGTTTATGTGTGTGTGCTACATGGTTATCCCCTAGTGTTTATGTGTGTGCTACATGGTTATCCCCTAGTGTTTATGTGTGTGTGCTACATGGTTATCCCCTAGTGTTTATGTGTGTGTGCTACATGGTTATCCCCTAGTGTTTATGTGTGTGTGCCACATGGTTATCCCCTAGTGTTTATGTGTGTGTGTGCTACATGGTTATCCCCTAGTGTTTATGTGTGTGTGCTACATGGTTATCCCCTAGTGTTTATGTGTGTGCTACATGGTTATCCCCTAGTGTTTATGTGTGTGTGCTACATGGTTATCCCCTAGTGTTTATGTGTGTGTGCTACATGGTTATCCCCTAGTGTTTATGTGTGTGTGCCACATGGTTATCCCCTAGTGTTTATGTGTGTGTGCCACATGGTTATCCCCTAGTGTTTATGTGTGCTACATGGTTATCCCCTAGTGTTTATGTGTGTGCTACATGGTTATCCCCTAGTGTTTATGTGTGTGTGCTACATGGTTATCCCCTAGTGTTTATGTGTGTGTGCTACATGGTTATCCCCTAGTGTTTATGTGTGTGTGCTACATGGTTATCCCCTAGTGTTTATGTGTGTGCTACATGGTTATCCCCTAGTGTTTATTGTGTGTGTGTGCTACATGGTTATCCCCTAGTGTTTATGTGTGAGCGCACATGGTTATCCCCTAGTGTTTATGTGTGTGTGCTACATGGTTATCCCCTAGTGTTTATGTGTGTGTGTGCTACATGGTTATCCCCTAGTGTTTATGTGTGTGTGCTACATGGTTATCCCCTAGTGTTTATGTGTGTGTGCTACATGGTTATCCCCTAGTGTTTATGTGTGTGTGCCACATGGTTATCCCCTAGTGTTTATGTGTGTGTGCCACATGGTTATCCCCTAGTGTTTATGTGTGTGCTATATGGTTATCCCCTAGTGTTTATGTG
This sequence comes from Oncorhynchus keta, assembly GCF_023373465.1. Taxonomy (NCBI): domain Eukaryota; kingdom Metazoa; phylum Chordata; class Actinopteri; order Salmoniformes; family Salmonidae; genus Oncorhynchus; species Oncorhynchus keta. The sequence continues at coordinate 119,030 of NW_026288243.1, forward strand.
TGTGTGCTACATGGTTATCCCCTAGTGTTTATGTGTGTGTGCTACATGGTTATCCCCTAGTGTTTATGTGTGTGTGCTACATGGTTATCCCCTAGTGTTTATGTGTGTGCTACATGGTTATCCCCTAGTGTTTATGTGTGAGTGCTACATGGTTATCCCCTAGTGTTTATGTGTGTGCTACATGGTTATCCCCTAGTGTTTATGTGTGTGTTACATGGTTATCCCCTAGTGTTTATGTGTGTGTGCTACATGGTTATCCCCTAGTGTTTATGTGTGTGTGCTACATGGTTATCCCCTAGTGTTTATGTGTGTGTGTGTACATGGTTATCCCTAGTGTTTATGTGTGTGTGCTGCATGGTTATCCCCTAGTGTTTATGTGTGTGTGTAATATGTTTATGCGTGTGCCATGGTTTATCCTCCCTAGTGTTTATGTGTGTGTGTGCCTACATGGTTATCCCTAGTGTTTATGTGTGTGTGCTTATATGGTTATCCCCTAGTGTTTATGTGTGTGCTACATGGTTATCCCCTAGTGTTTATGTGTGTGTGCTACATGGTTATCCCCTAGTGTTTATGTGTGTGTGTGACATGGTTATCCCCTAGTGTTTATGTGTGTGTGCTACATGGTTATCCCCTAGTGTTTATGTGTGTGTGCTACATGGTTATCCCCTAGTGTTTATGTGTGAGTGCTACATGGTTATCCCCTAGTGTTTATGTGTGTGCTACATGGTTATCCCCTAGTGTTTATGTGTGTGTGTGCTACATGGTTATCCCCTAGTGTTTATGTAGTGTGTGCTACATGGTTATCCCCTAGTGTTTATGTGTGTGCTACATGGTTATCCCCTAGTGTTTATGTGTGTGTGCTACATGGTTATCCCCTAGTGTTTATGTGTGTGTGTGCTACATGGTTATCCCCTAGTGTTTATGTGTGTGTGCTACATGGTTATCCCCTAGTGTTTATGTGTGTGTGCTACATGGTTATCCCCTAGTGTTTATGTGTGTGTGCCACATGGTTATCCCCTAGTGTTTATGTGTGTGCTACATGGTTATCCCCTAGTGTTTATGTGTGTGCCACATGGTTATCCCCTAGTGTTTATGTGTGTGCTACATGGTTATCCCCTAGTGTTTATGTGTGTGTGCCACATGGTTATCCCCTAGTGTTTATGTGTGTGTGCTACATGGTTATCCCCTAGTGTTTATGTGTGTGTGCTACATGGTTAGTCCCCTAGTGTTTATGTGGTGCCACATGGTTATCCCCTAGTGTTTATGTGTGTGTGCTACATGGTTATCCCCTAGTGTTTATGTGTGTGTGCTACATGGTTATCCCCTAGTGTTTATGTGTGTGTGCTACATGGTTATCCCCTAGTGTTTATGTGTGTGTGCCACATGGTTATCCCCTAGTGTTTATGTGTGTGTGCCACATGGTTATCCCCTAGTGTTTATGTGTGTGTGTGCTACATGGTTATCCCCTAGTGTTTATGTGTGTGTGCTACATGGTTATCCCCTAGTGTTTATGTTTATGTGTGTGCCACATGGTTATCCCCTAGTGTTTATGTGTGTGTGCTACATGGTTATCCCCTAGTGTTTATGTGTGTGCTACATGGTTATCCCCTAGTGTTTATGTTTGTGTGTGCCACATGGTTATCCCCTAGTGTTTATGTGTGTGTGTGCTACATGGTTATCCCCTAGTGTTTATGTGTGTGTGCTACATGGTTATCCCCTAGTGTTTATGTGTGTGTGCTACATGGTTATCCCCTAGTGTTTATGTGTGTGTGCTACATGGTTATCCCTAGTGTTTATGTGTGTGTGCTTACATGGTTATCCCCTAGTGTTTATGTTGTGTGTGCTACATGGTTATCCCCTAGTGTTTATGTGTGTGTGCCACATGGTTATCCCCTAGTGTTTGTGTGTGTGCTATATGGTTATCCCCTAGTGTTTATGTGTGTGTGCTACATGGTTATCCCCTAGTGTTTATGTGTGTGTGCTACATGGTTATCCCCTAGTGTTTATGTGTGTGTGCTACATGGTTATCCCCAGTGTTTATGTGTGTGTGTTATTGTTATCCCCTAGTGTTTATGTGTGTGCTACATGGTTATCCCCTAGTGTTTATGTGTGTGTGCTACATGGTTATCCCCTAGTGTTTATGTGTGTGTGCTACATGGTTATCCCCTAGTGTTTATGTGTGTGTTGCTACATGGTTATCCCCTAGTGTTTATGTTTATGTGTGTGCTACATGGTTATCCCCTAGTGTTTATGTGTGTGTGCTACATGGTTATCCCCTAGTGTGTTATGTGTGTGTGCCACATGGTTATCCCCTAGTGTTTATGTGTGTGCTACATGGTTATCCCTAGTGTTTATGTGTGTGTGCTGCCATGGTTATCCCCTAGTGTTTATGTGTGTGCCACATGGTTATCCC
>NW_026288244.1:0-5013 GCF_023373465.1 Oncorhynchus keta
GCTAGTTGGAGAACAAGTTCTCATTTGCAACTGCGACCTGGCCAAGATAAAGCATAGCAGTGTGAACAGACAACACAGAGTTACACATGGAGTAAACAATTAGCAAGTCAATAACACAGTAGAAAAAAATGGGCAGTCTATATACAATGTGTGCAAAAGGCATGAGGAGGTAGGCGAATAATTAATTTTGCAGATTAACACTGGAGTGATAAATGATCAGATGGGCATGTACAGGTAGAGATATTGGTGTGCAAAAGAGCAGAAAAGTAAATAAATAAAAACAGTATAAAAACAGTATGGGAATGAGGTAGGTGAAAAAGGGTGAGCTATTTACCTATAGACTATGTACAGCTGCAGCGATCGGTTAGCTGCTCGGATAGCTGATGTTTGAAGTTGAGAGGGAGATAAAAGTCTCCAACTTCAGCGATTTGCAATCTGCTCCAGTCACAGGCAGCAGAGTACTGAACGAAAGGCGGCCAAATGAGGTGTTGGCTTTAGGGATGATCAGTGAGATACACCTGCTGGAGCGCGTGCTACGGATGGGTGTTGCCATCGTGACCAGTGAACTGAGATAAGGCGGAGCTTTACCTAGCATGGACTTGTAGATGACCTGGAGCCAGTGGGTCTGGCGACGAATATGTAGTGAGGGCCAGCCGACTAGAGCATACAAGTCGCAGTGGTGGGTGGTATAAGGTGCTTTAGTGACAAAACGGATGGCACTGTGATAGACTGCATCCAGTTTGCTGAGTAGAGTGTTGGAAGCCATTTTGTAGATGACATCAAGTCGAGGATCGGTAGGATAGTCAGTTTTACTAGGTAAGCTTGGCAGCGTGAGTGAAGGAGGCTTTGCTGCGGAATAGAAAGCCGACTCTGATTTGATTTTTGATTGGAGATGTTTGATGTGAGTCTGGAAGGAGAGTTTGCAGTCTAGCCAGACACCTAGGTACTTATAGATGTCCACATATTCAAGGTTGGAACCATCCAGGGTGGTGATGCTAGTCGGGCATGCGGGTGCAGGCAGCGATCGGTTGAAAAGCATGCATTTGGTTTTACTCGTTTAAGAGCAGTTGGAGGCCACGGAAGGAGTGCTGTATGGCATTGAAGCTCGTTTGAGGTTGGATAGCACAGTGTCCAATGACGGGCCGAAAGTATATAGAATGGTGTCGTCTGCGTAGAGGTGGATCAGGGAATCGCCCGCAGCAAGAGCAACATCATTGATATATACAGAGAAAAGAGTCGGCCCGAGAATTGAACCCTGTGGCACCCCATAGAGACTGCCAGAGGACCGGACAGCATGCCCTCTGATTTGACACACTGAACTCTGTCTGCAAAGTAATTGGTGAACCAGGCAAGGCAGTCATCCGAAAAACCGAGGCTGTTGAGTCTGCCGATAAGAATTTGGTGATTGACAGAGTCGAAAGCCTTGGCGAGGTCGATGAAGACGGCTGCACAGTACTGTCTTTTATCGATGGCGGTTATGATATCATTTAGTACCTTGAGTGTGGCTGAGGTGCACCCGTGACCGGCTCGGAAACCAGATTGCACAGCGGAGAAGGTACGGTGGATTCGAGATGGTCAGTGACCTGTTTGTTGACTTGGCTTTCAAGACCTTAGATAGGCAGGGCAGGATGGATATAGGTCTATAGCAGTTTGGGTCCAGGGTGTCTCCCTTGAAGAGGGGGATGACTGCGGCAGCTTTCCAATCCTTGGGGATCTCAGACGATATGAAAGAGAGGTTGAACAGGCTGGTAATAGGGGTTGCGACAATGGCGGCAGATAGTTTCAGAAATAGCGGGTCCAGATTGTCAAGCCCAGCTGATTTGTACGGGTCCAGGTTTTGCAGCTCTTCAGAACATCTGCTATCTGGATTTGGGTAAAGGAGAACCTGGAGAGGCTTGGGTGAGGAACTACGGGGGGGCGGAGCTGTTGGCCGAGGTTGGAGTAGCCAGGCGGAAGGCATGGCCAGCCGTTGAGAAGTGCTTATTGAAGTTTTCGATAATCATGGATTTATCGGTGGAGACCGTGTTTCCTAGCCTCAGTGCAGTGGGCAGCTGGGAGGAGGTGCTCTTGTTCTCCATGGACTTCACAGTGTCCCAGAACTTTTGGAGTTGGAGCTACAGGATGCAAACTTCTGCCTGAAGAAGCTGGCCTTAGCTTTCCTGACTGACTGCGTGTATTGGTTCCTGACTTCCTGAACAGTTGCATATCACGGGGCTATTCGATGCTATTGCAGTCCGCCACAGGATGTTTTTGTGCTGGTCGAGGGCAGTCAGGTCTGGAGTGAACCAAGGGCTGTATCTGTTCTTGGTTCTGCATTTTTTGAACGGAGCATGCTTATCTAAAATGGTGAGGAAGTTACTTTTAAAGAATGACCAGGCATCCTCAACTGACGGGATGAGGTCAATGTCCTTCCAGGATACACGGGCCAGGTCGATTAGAAAGGCCTGCTCACAGAAGTGTTTTAGGGAGCGTTTGACAGTGATGAGGGGTGGTCGTTTGACTGCGGCTCCGTGGCGGATACAGGCGATGAGGCAGTGATCGCTGAGATCCTGGTTGAAGACAGCGGAGGTATATTTGGGGCCAGTTGGTCAGGATGACGTCTATGAGGGTGCCCTTGTTTACAGAGTTAGGGTTGTACCTGGTGGGTTCCTTGATGATTTGAGTGAGATTGAGGGCATCTCGCTTAGATTGTAGGACTGCCGGGGTGTTAAGCATATCCCAGTTTAGGTCACCTAACAGAACAAACTCTGAAGCTAGATGGGGGCGATCAATTCACAAATGGTGTCCAGGGCGCAGCTGGGAGCTGACGGGGGGTCGGTAGCAGGCGGCAACAGTGATAGACTTGTTTCTGGAGAGAGTAATTTTCAAAATTAGTAGTTCAAACTGTTTGGGTATGGACCTGGAAAGTATGACATTACTTTGCAGGCTATCTCTGCAGTAGACTGCGACTCCGCCCCCCTTTGGCAGTTCTATCTTGACGGAAGATGTTATAGTTGGGTATGGAAATCTCTGAATTTTGGTGGCCTTCCTGAGCCAGGATTCAGACACGGCAAGGACATCAGGGTTAGCAGAGTGTGCTAAAGCAGTGAGTAAAACAAACTTAGGGAGGAGGCTTCTGATGTTGACATGCATAAAACCAAGACTTTTTCGATCACAGAAGTCAACAAATGAGGGTACCTGGGGGCATGCAGGGCCTGGGTTTACCTCCACATCACCCGCGGAACAGAGAAGGAGTAGTATGAGGGTGCGGCTAAAGGCTATCAAAACTGGTCGCCTAGAGCGTTGGGGGCAGAGGATAAGAGGAGCAGGTTTCTGGGCATGGTAGAATATATTCAGGGCATAATGCGCAGACAGGGGTATGGTGGGGTGCGGGTACAGCGGAGGTAAGCCCAGGCACTGGGTGATGATGAGAGAGGTTGTATCTCTGGACATGCTGGTTGTAATGGGTGAGGTCACCGCATGTGTGGGGGTGGGACAAAGGAGGTAACAGGGGTATGCAGAGTGGATCTAGGGGCTCCATTGTGAACTAAAACAATGATAACTAACCTGAACAACAGTATACAAGGCATATTGACATTTGGGAGAGACATACAGCGAGGCATACAGTAATCACAGGTGTTGAATTGGGAAAGCTAGCTAAAAACAGTAGGCGAGGCTAATCAGCTAGCACAACAAACAGCAGGTAAAATGGCGTTGACTAGGCAACTGGGCCGACAGATAAACAAACAAGCAGAATGGGGTACCGTGATTAATGGACAGTCCAGCGTGCGTCAGCTATGTAGCCAAGAGATCAGTGTCCAGGGGGCAGCGGTGGATGGGCAGGGAAGCTGGGCTGGCGAGTGTTATCCAGGTTTTTTTTTTTTTTTTTTTTTTTTAAACTAACAATGACTAAATAGCTTGTAGCTAGTTAGCTGGTTAGCGTCTGGAGGTTCTTGAGTGTGTCATAAAAATAAATAAAAATTAAAAGTGATAGCGAATCCGTATCACAGTGGGTGAGGCAGGTTTCCGGAAGGTATAAACAAATAAAAATCAAAGAGAGATAGAAAGTAAATGGGTTCAGAAGTGTTTGGGATGAGGTGAGTCAGATGGTTAGCAGGCCTGTGCTAACAAGCTAACAGTTCAGTAGGCCCGGGCTAGACAAGCTAGCCGTTAGCAGGCCGAATAGCAAGTAGGAGATAGCGAGGGCTAGAGAGCTAACCTTTGGGGGACGTCGCGATGGGGTGAGTCTGTTTATTCCTCTTCTTGCGGTGACATCGACAGACCGGTCGCGGGGCCCGGGTAATTGTAGCCCAGGATTATGCTACAGGAGCTCTAGTGCGCTGGGTGAGCTGGAGACACAGCGTTTCAGAAAGCTCGCGGGCCTTGGCCAGCAGATGGATCTTTGGCGATGTCGCAACGAAAAAGCCTGTTGAAACCACCTCGGACGATTATGTCGGCGGACCAGTCGTGATGGATCGGCGGCGCTCCGTGTCGGCAGTAAAGGGTCCAGGCCAATTGGCAAAAGAGGTATCGTTTGGGCCTCTTCGGCTAGTCGGGGAGGTGGGCTTAGCTCAAGGCTAACTGTAGCTTGTTTTGGGCCAGAGACGTTGGCCAGGAGTAGCCACTCGGAATTGCAGCTAACTAGTTGCGATGATCCGGTGTAAAGGTTCAGAGCTTGCGGTAGGAATCCGGAGATGTGGTAGAGAAAGAGCAGTCTGATATGCTCTGGGTTGATGTCGCGCTGGTGTTCTAGTTAGCTTAGAAGACCGCTAGCAATGGCTAACTGAGTACGAGCTAGTAGCTAGTTAGCTGGCTAGCTTCTGATGGTGGCTGCCGGTTCTAAAGTAAAGTATAGAAAGGCGGATCCGTACTCACATTGGGTGATGCGGGTTGCAGGAGAGTATATTCAGCTCTAGTTTGAAAGTGAGATTAAAATATGTACGAAATATATACAGAAAAAAACGAAGAAAACTATATTTACACTAGACAGGACGGGACAAGACAAAACATACGTCCGACTGCTACGCCATCTTG
>NW_026288245.1:0-47500 GCF_023373465.1 Oncorhynchus keta
AATTGAACCCTGTAGCACCCCATAGAGACTGCCAGAGGACCCGGACAGCATGCCCTCCGATTTCACACACTGAACTGGTGAACCAGGCAGTTGGTGAACCAGGCAAGGCAGTTGGTGAACCAGGCAAGGCAGTCATCAGAAAACCGAGGCTACTGAGTCTGCCGATAAGAATATGGTGATTGACAGAGTCGAAAGCCTTGGAAAGGTCGATGAAGACGGCTGCACAGTAGTGTCTTTTATCGATGGTGGTTATGATATCGTTTAGTACCTTGAGCGTGGCTGAGGTGCACCCATGACCGGCTCAGAAACGAGATTGCACAGCGGAGAAGGTACGGTGGGATTCGAGATGGTCAGTGACCTGTTTGTTGACTTGGCTTTCAAGACCTTAGATAGGCAGGGCAGGATGGATATAGGTCTGTAACAGTTTGGGTCCAGGGTGTCTCGCCCTTTAAAGAGGGGGGATGACTGTGGCAGCTTCAATCCTTGGGCATCTCAGACGATATGAAAGAGAGGTTGAACAGGCTGGTAATAAGGGTTGCGACAATGGCGGCGGATAGTTTCAGAAATAGAGGGTCCAGATTGTCAAGCCCAGCTGATTTGTACGGGTCCAGGTTTTGCAGCTCTTTCAGAACATCTGCTATCTGGATTTGGGTAAAAGGAGAACCTGGAGAGGTTTGGGCGAGTAGCTGCGGGGGGAAAGTGACCAAGGGGCTGAGCATTTAAGGTAATTGAACAATTTTTTCTATTTAGTCAATATTATTAGAAGTGTTAACGCATTTAAAGTTTTGCAATATTATCTGGCATAGCTTAAAGCATTAAGGATTGATTGAGCGTTATTGTTGTATTGAGAAACTGTAGAACCATTGAATAGTAATGATGTGTATAATACAAAAAACAGAGTGACTAACTAAAAGCTTGAAACTTTGACAACTAGGCCAGATTAACGATCTGGAGAGCAAACACCTTTGACACTCTCACTGAACAGAAAGTAACCCTGGTTATAGGTTAAAGTGATTGTACTAAAGAATATTTCATTGCGTGGACAATAATATATTTTTAAGAGAGTCAAAACATATACCAATACTAGTTTACAAGTGACTACTAGCTGACGAGCATAATAACTAATATGAGTTGTTATTAGGTATTGATATATACATAGGTAAAGATAACTTAAAGGTAAGGAAATATAGGAGGAATCCATAACGCTTAAGAATATTTAAATAGGAGTATATCTATCCAAGGCCTCATACTAGACCGGAAAAAGGGAGTGACAACGTGAACGAAGGAACAAACCCAACTCACACGAAGGGCCATTATGCCAGGCCCTTGTTACACCGAAGTAACTAAAATCCTAAAGTACTCTGCCTAGCCAGAGGACGGGGTAGAGGCTTTTGCTGCAGGTATTGGACAAAAGTCAGCACCGTGACACTGGCTGGAGTCTTTGACAATGTTTACTGCCTTCCTCTGACACCGAGAGAGAGCGAGAGAGCGTGATCACACAGCTATAATGCTACAAAGCTATATTACTACATGGTAATCTCACCTGTTTAATGTGTGCTTGTGCGTAATCTTACCTGAAGCAACAACTCCATCTCTTGTACTGGGTTTGAAGGCTCTTACGTTGGCATATAATTGGCCGTCAATGTCTGTGTTCTTCATTGCATCAGGCTCATCGTCTTCAAATCCATCTGAGTTTTCATAGACTCCCTCTGACATCTTAACACTTGTGGTCAAATACAGTAACTTCTACATCTAACCTCAACTCTAATATACATCTATAGCTGTGTCTTCTCCCTGCAAAGTGCTGCGTCTGTGTGACTTTAGGTAGTGAAACTCTTTATCAGTCAACTACAGTGAAGGGGAAACTGTGAAATTAGCACAACACTGGCCCCCACGTGACTCCCACCAGCCTTAGTGTGATAATATACTATATGATATGACTCCCACCAGTCTTAGTGTGATAATATAATACATGACTCCCACCAGTCTTAGTGATAATATAATACATGACTCCCACCAGTCTTAGTGTGATAATATACTATATGATATGACTCCCACCAGTCTTAGTGTGATAATATAATACATGATATGACTCCCACCAGTCTTAGTGTGATAATATACTATATGATGTGACTCCACCAGTCTTAGTGTGATAATATAATACATGATATGACTCCCACCAGCCTTAGTGTGATAATATAATACATGATATGACTCCCACCAGTCTTAGTGTGATAATATAATACATGATATGACTCCCACCAGTCTTAGTGTGATAATATACTATATGATATGACTCCCACCAGTCTTAGTGTGATAATATACTATATGATATGACTCCCACCAGTCTTAGTGTGATAATATACTATATGATGTGACTCCCACCAGTCTTAGTGTGATAATATACTATATGATGTGACTCCCACCAGTCTTAGTGTGATAATATACTATATGATATGACTCCCACCAGTCTTAGTGTGATAATATACTATATGATATGACTCCCACCAGTCTTAGTGTGATAATATACTATATGATGTGACTCCCACCAGTCTTAGTGTGATAATATACTATATGATGTGACTCCCACCAGTCTTAGTGTGATAATATACTATATGATGTGACTCCCACCAGTCTTAGTGTGATAATATACTATATGATATGACTCCCACCAGTCTTAGTGTGATAATATACTATATGATATGACTCCCACCAGTCTTAGTGTGATAATATACTATATGATATGACTCCCACCAGTCTTAGTGTGATAATATACTATATGATATGACTCCCACCAGTCTTAGTGTGATAATATACTATATGATGTGACTCCCACCAGTCTTAGTGTGATAATATACTATATGATATGACTCCCACCAGTCTTAGTGTGATAATATACTATATGATATGACTCCCACCAGCCTTAGTGTGATAATATACTATATGATATGACTCCCACCAGTCTTAGTGTGATAATATAATACATGACTCCCACCAGTCTTAGTGTGATAATATAATACATGACTTCCACCAGTCTTAGTGTGATAATATACTATATGATATGACTCCCACCAGTCTTAGTGTGATAATATACTATATGATGTGACTCCCACCAGTCTTAGTGTGATAATATAATACATGATATGACTCCCACCAGCCTTAGTGTGATAATATAATACATGATATGACTCCCACCAGTCTTAGTGTGATAATATAATACATGATATGACTCCCACCAGTCTTAGTGTGATAATATACTATATGATATGACTCCCACCAGTCTTAGTGTGATAATATACTATATGATATGACTCCCACCAGTCTTAGTGTGATAATATACTATATGATGTGACTCCCACCAGTCTTAGTGTGATAATATACTATATGATGTGACTCCCACCAGTCTTAGTGTGATAATATACTATATGATATGACTCCCACCAGTCTTAGTGTGATAATATACTATATGATATGACTCCCACCAGTCTTAGTGTGATAATATAATACATGATATGACTCCCACCAGTCTTAATGTGATAATATAATACATGATATGACTCCCACCAGTCTTAGTGTGATAATATACTATATGATGTGACTCCCACCAGTCTTAGTGTGATAATATAATACATGATATGACTCCCACCAGCCTTAGTGTGATAATATAATACATGATATGACTCCCACCAGTCTTAGTGTGATAATATAATACATGATATGACTCCCACCAGTCTTAGTGTGATAATATACTATATGATATGACTCCCACCAGTCTTAGTGTGATAATATACTATATGATATGACTCCCACCAGTCTTAGTGTGATAATATACTATATGATGTGACTCCCACCAGTCTTAGTGTGATAATATACTATATGATGTGACTCCCACCAGTCTTAGTGTGATAATATACTATATGATATGACTCCCACCAGTCTTAGTGTGATAATATACTATATGATATGACTCCCACCAGTCTTAGTGTGATAATATACTATATGATATGACTCCCACCAGTCTTAGTGATAATATACTATATGATGTGACTCCCACCAGTCTTAGTGTGATAATATACTATATGATGTGACTCCCACCAGTCTTAGTGTGATAATATACTATATGATATGACTCCACCAGTCTTAGTGTGATAATATAATACATGATATGACTCCCACCAGTCTTAGTGTGATAATATACTATATGATATGACTCCCACCAGTCTTAGTGTGATAATATAATACATGATATGACTCCCACCAGTCTTAGTGTGATAATATACTATATGATATGACTCCCACCAGCCTTAGTGTGATAATATAATACATGATATGACTCCCACCATTCTTAGTGTGATAATATAATACATGATATGACTCCCACCAGTCTTAGTGTGATAATATACTATATGATGTGACTCCCACCAGTCTTAGTGTGATAATATAATACATGATATGACTCCCACCAGCCTTAGTGTGATAATATAATACATGATATGACTCCCACCAGTCTTAGTGTGATAATATAATACATGATATGACTCCCACCAGTCTTAGTGTGATAATATACTATATGATATGACTCCCACCAGTCTTAGTGTGATAATATACTATATGATATGACTCCCACCAGTCTTAGTGTGATAATATACTATATGATGTGACTCCCACCAGTCTTAGTGTGATAATATACTATATGATGTGACTCCCACCAGTCTTAGTGTGATAATATACTATATGATATGACTCCCACCAGTCTTAGTGTGATAATATACTATATGATATGACTCCCACCAGTCTTAGTGTGATAATATAATACATGATATGACTCCCACCAGTCTTAGTGTGATAATATAATACATGATATGACTCCCACCAGTCTTAGTGTGATAATATACTATATGATGTGACTCCCACCAGTCTTAGTGTGATAATATAATACATGATATGACTCCCACCAGCCTTAGTGTGATAATATAATACATGATATGACTCCCACCAGTCTTAGTGTGATAATATACTATATGATGTGACTCCCACCAGTCTTAGTGTGATAATATACTATATGATATGACTCCCACCAGTCTTAGTGTGATAATATACTATATGATATGACTCCCACCAGTCTTAGTGTGATAATATACTATATGATGTGACTCCCACCAGTCTTAGTGTGATAATATACTATATGATGTGACTCCCACCAGTCTTAGTGTGATAATATACTATATGATATGACTCCCACCAGTCTTAGTGTGATAATATACTATATGATATGACTCCCACCAGTCTTAGTGTGATAATATACTATATGATATGACTCCCACCAGTCTTAGTGTGATAATATACTATATGATGTGACTCCCACCAGTCTTAGTGTGATAATATACTATATGATGTGACTCCCACCAGTCTTAGTGTGATAATATACTATATGATATGACTCCCACCAGTCTTAGTGTGATAATATAATACATGATATGACTCCCACCAGTCTTAGTGTGATAATATACTATATGATATGACTCCCACCAGTCTTAGTGTGATAATATAATACATGATATGACTCCCACCAGTCTTAGTGTGATAATATAATACATGATATGACTCCCACCAGTCTTAGTGTGATAATATAATACATGATATGACTCCCACCAGCCTTAGTGTGATAATATACTATATGATATGACTCCCACCAGCCTTAGTGTGATAATATACTATATGATATGACTCGCACCAGCCTTAGTGTGATAATATACTATATGATATGACTCCCACCAGTCTTAGTGTGATAATATAATACATGATATGACTCCCACCAGTCTTAGTGTGATAATATACTATATGATATGACTCCCACCAGCCTTAGTGTGATAATATACTATATGATATGACTCCCACCAGCCTTAGTGTGATAATATAATACATGATATGACTCCCACCAGTCTTAGTGTGATAATATAATACATGATATGACTCCCACCAGTCTTAGTGTGATAATATACTATATGATGTGACTCCCACCAGTCTTAGTGTGATAATATAATACATGATATGACTCCCACCAGCCTTAGTGTGATAATATACTATATGATATGACTCCCACCAGCCTTAGTGTGATAATATAATACATGATATGACTCCCACCAGTCTTAGTGTGATAATATAATACATGATATGACTCCCACCAGTCTTAGTGTGATAATATACTATATGATGTGACTCCCACCAGTCTTAGTGTGATAATATACTATATGATATGACTCCCACCAGCCTTAGTGTGATAATATACTATATGATATGACTCCCACCAGCCTTAGTGTGATAATATACTATATGATATGACTCGCACCAGCCTTAGTGTGATAATATAATACATGATATGACTTTATATCATGCTATATAAAGCATTTGTGAATTCACAGGGTCCCAATTTTGGATGTGCTCAAATAAATTGGGATCTTGACAGATACACTACATATATCCTGACTGAGTTTACAGCACCCATAGCCTTCAAATGGAGAGCACATAATGGCTCCCACTCTGTGACTGGTGATGTAGGGTGAAGTTGACTCTAGACGCTGATCTTGAGTCAGTTTAGCATTTCCACCACAAAAGGTTAAGGTTAGGATCGGGGGAGGGATTGCTGATCATAGATCTATACCGAGGGGAAACTTCCCAGAGTTTGACTGGCCACCGACGACCATATACAATGCATTACGAACATTTTCACACCCCTTCACTTTTTACACATTTTGTTGCGTTACAGCCTTGTTCTAAAATTTATTAAAACATTTTTTCTGTCATCAATCTGCACACAATACCACATATTAACAAAGCAAAAACCGTTTTTTTGAAATTTTACCAAATGTTTACACACATAATCCACTTACATGCAGGGAGGACAAAAAGAAAAACCTATTATTGACTTTCAAATGAATCATTAGACACAGTTTAACACAATAGTAACACTAAGACATGGCTTTGAAATATACTTGAGGCCAATGAGTAACAAGTAGGCTAGCTAACCAGAGAGAGAAGAGGAAACTGTGGCTGTCAGAGTGAGATGGGAGGGAGAACAGTAGCAGGGTTAGTAGTTTCCTGGGTCTGTGAGGTCCGAGTGAGATGGGAGGGAGAACATTAGCAGGGTTAGTAGTTTCCTGTATCTGTGAGGTCCGAGTGAGATGGGAGGGAGAACAGTAGCAGGGTTAGTAGTTTCCTGTATCTGTGAGGTCAGAGTGAGATGGGAGGGAGAACAGTAGACAGGTTAGTAGTTTCCTGGGTCTGTGAGGTCAGAGTGAGATGGGAGGGAGAACAGTAGCAGGGTTATTTGTTTCCTGGGTCTGTGAGGTCAGAGTGAGATGGGAGGGAGAGCAGTAGCAGGGTTAGTAGTTTCCTGGGTCTGTGAGGTCAGAGTGAGATGGGAGGGACCGCTCAATCTATCAACCACAATGAGGAGAGCACTGTCTCGTTCAAGGCCGACCAGATTGTATTTGAGTTGCCCACAGCAACAAATGGGCATCAAATTGGTATATCATATGATGTGTGTAAACTGATATGTTAAACACCAATCCAGGAGTTGTAAAATCTGGCAGGAGACTTCAATGTAGTCCGCCTGGAACATGGCCAACAATATGAGTGGTGTTAGAGGAAAGACTTGGTAAAAATGAAGGAAGCTTTCAGCAGCCATCTTGTTGACAAGCAGAGACAACAGAGTAGGGTGACCAGATGTCCCCGTTTTCCGGGGACAGTCCCCGATTTTGGTAGCCTGTCCCCAGCTGGAGCCGTCCCCGTTTTTAACAGTGTATTAAAAACAGTCTGCAGTGAAATGATATTTTACGTGGCAAGAAAAAATGAAAAGCCTACCGGTTGACGTCTCAATCGCGTTGTGCTTGTTTCCTCCAGCAGAGGGGGCTGCTCGCTATAGCAGCTTCATTCACTCTTCTTCTTCTACTAACTACTTGCTGTCGCTAGTTTTACAGAGAACTTTGTGGAAAACTCGGCCAGAAGATAGCAAGGGTTTTCTGTTAGAGAGTGGAGAGGAGGAAGACGGGATAGGAAGAAGAGTGAAAGAGAGAGAGGAGGAAATGGAAAGATATGGTTACAGAGCCTGCCACTTTATTATTCCAAACAATGTTTTTGAGATACAGACTTCTACAGATGCACAATCGAGAGCATCCTGTCGGGCTGTATCACCGCCTGGTACGGCAACTGCTCCGCCCACAACCGTAAGGCTCTCCAGAGGGTAGTGAGGTCTGCACAACGCATCACCGGGGGAAAACTACCTGCCCTCCAGGACACCTACACCACCCGATGTCACAGGAAGGCCATAAAGATCAACAAGGACAACAACCACCCGAGCCCCTGCCTGTTCACCCCGCTATCATTCAGAAGGCGAGGTCAGTACAGGTGCATCAAAGCAGGGACCGAGAGACTGAAAAACAGCTTCTATCTCAAGGCCATCAGACAGTTAAACAGCCACCAATAACATTGAGTGGCTGCTGCCAACACACTGATTCCAGCCACTTTAATAATGGGAATTGATGGAAATTGATGTAAAATATATCCCTAGCCACTTTAAACAATGCTACTTAATATAATGTTTACATACCCTACATTACTCATCTCATATGTATATACTGTACTCGATACCATCTATTGCATCTTGCCTACGCTGTTCTGTACCATCACTCATTCATATATCTTTATGTACATATTCTTTATCCCTTTACACTTGTGTGTATAAGGTAGTAGTTTTGGAATTGCTAGGTTAGATTACTCGTTGGTTATTACTGCATTATCGTAACTAGAAGCACAAACATTTCGCTACACTCGCATTAACATCTGCTAACCATGTGTATGTGACAAATAAATGTGATTTGATTTGATAGAAAGTAGATGTTAACTGTCATATCACCCACTGTCTATCCACAGGTTAACTGTCATAACATCTACTGTCTATCCACAGGTTAACTGTCATAACCTCCACTGTCTATCCACAGGTTAACTGCCATAACCTCCACTGTCTATCCACAGGTTAACTGTCATAACATCCACTGTCTATCCACAGGTTAACTGTCATAACATCTACTGTCTATCCACAGGTTAACTGCCATAACCTCCACTGTCTATCCACAGGTTAACTGTCATATACTCCACTGTCTATCCACAGGTTAACTGTCATAGCATCCACTGTCTATCCACAGGTTAATGTCATACCATCTACTGTCTATCCACAGGTTCATAACCTCCATGTCTATCCACAGGTTAACTGTCATATCATCCACTGTCTAACCACACTGTCTCCACTGTCTATCCACAGGTTAATGTCATAACCTCCACTGTCATCTACTGTCATATCATCCATCCACAGGTTAACTGTCATACCATCCACTGTCTATCCACAGGTTAATGTCATAACATCCACTGTCTATCCACAGGTTAACTGTCATAACTGTCATATCATCCACTGTCTATCCACAGGTTAACTGTCATAACTGTCACTGTCATATCCACAGGTTAACTGTCATAACATCCACTGTCTATCCACAGGTTAACTGTCATACCATCTACTGTCTATCCACAGGTTAACTGTCAGGTTAACATCTACTGTCTATCCACAGGTTAAATGTCGTAACATCTACTGTCTATCCACAGGATTAACTGTCTTCCACAGGTTAACTGTCATCTACTGTACGTAGGTAAACTGAGAGAATATACAATATTTGGCTTGTGTCAAAAAGTGATTGATTACCTTTTATGTGTCACGTGGTTATGCCCATTTATATACATCCTGTCCGGATGTTCTCACGCTATGGAAGTTTACATACATTTAGTTTGGAGTCAGTAAAACTCGTTTGTCAACCACTCTACAAATTTCTTGTTAACAAACTATAGTTTTGGCAAGTCGGTTAGGACATCTGCTTTATTCATGACACAAGTAAGTCGGTTTTTTCCAACAATTTTTTCACAGATTATTTCACTTATAATTCACTGTTTCACAATTCCAGTGGGTCAGAAGTTTACATACACTAAGTTGACTGTGCCTTTAAACAGCTTGGAAAATTACAGAAAATTATGTCATGGTTTTATTAGCTACTGATGGGCTAATTGACATAATTTCAGTCAGTTGGAGGTTTACCTGTGGATGTATTTCAAGGCCTACCTTCAAACCCAGTGACTCTTTGCTTGACATCATGGGAAGATCAAAATAAATCAGCTAACACCTCAGAAAAAAAGTTAACTTCCACAAGTCTGGTTCATCCTTGGGAGATATTTCCAAATGTCTGAACGTACCAGGTTCATCTGTACAAACAATTGTACTCAAGTATAAACACCATGTGACCACACAGCCGTCATACAGCTCAGGAAGGAGGTGCATTCTGTCTCCTAGAGATGAACATATTTTGGTGTAGAAAGTGTGAATCAATCCCAGAACAGCAAAGGACCTTGTGAAGATGCTGGAGGAAACGGGTACAAAAGTATCTATATCTACAGTAAAACGAGTCCTATATCGACATAACCTGAAAGGCCGCTCAGCAAGGAAGAAGCCACTGCTCAAAAACCGCCATAAAAAAAGCCAGCCTACGGTTTGCAACTGCACATGGGGACAAATGTCGTACTTTTGGAGAAATGTCCTCTGGTCCGATGAAACAAAAATAAAACTGTACAACATAGTCTTCTGTAACAAGCAATACATATTAAATATGTTCACATACATCCATGACTGAATGGTTTCACAAACTCCTTTAAAGGTTTTGTAAGTACGTTGTAAGTACGTTCTAACAGGCCTCATTTAGCAGTCTGAATTCATCTAGAGACACCAAAACATCAACATTTAGAGAAGCTTGGAGATTATTCCGCAAGTAAGGGGCAAAGAGCTGATTTATCTAACTCTTTACAGACCAAAGGAATTTCCAGAGCTAGAAATCCCTGAGACTGTGTATGATAACTGTGACCCGTATGTCTAATGGTTATTGTATATGTTAGCTACAGAGGGAGTTTACAGTATGTCAAAGAGCTTTATAAAGGCAAAGAGAGCAATGAATTGACCGACATACCCCAAGGGGGAGAGAGAGACAGCGATTTCATTCATTGAAGGTAAATCACCATACACCTAGAATTGGTCTCGGAGACATGTTTTCTGCAGTTTTCTGTGGTTTATCTGTGTTAGACTTGTCAGAGGACAGTTACTTATACTCAGACAGACCAACCCCGGAAAATACTTTTTAATTTCACAGGCTCCTAAACAGCAGCTCCATAAGTTCACTACAACAAATTCCCAACTGTTTCAAATGTTCAAACTCAGGCCTCCCCATTCACTACATAAATTCCCAAATGTTTCACATATTCTTTCAGTTCAACAAGGTCACTACACCTCAATCAACATGACATTTTTATTGCAAACATATGCTTTACTTCAAAGGAACAGCTGCACTATCATGTTACATAAGCACTCGCTCGATAGCGTGAGAACATCCAGACAGGATGTACATAAATGGGCAAAACCACGTGACACATAAAATAGATCATCAATCACTTTTTGACACATGCCGAATACTGTATTCTCTCTAAAGTGGTCAGTGTGATTGTCCAGAAATATTGTTAGTAAGATTTACTAAGTGTTTGCACATTTTTCATTTTATAGCGGATGAGTCCTAAAGCAAAGATAAAACATGAAACTGTTCAATCATTTACATATTACCTGAATGTTATCCTCTTTCTGTTAACTGAAGTTTACATTTTCATTCTGTCATGAATTTTTAACTCCATTTTGAAGGGAACAAAACTACAGACGTTACATCCGACTAACATGCTGCTAACACTTAGTACATCTGGGATGTGTTCATTAGTGTACAAAATAACAAAGTGTTTTGCAATGGCACATTTGTTTTACTTCCATTGTATAAATGATTTGATAAAAAATATGTATTCATATTTTTTGTGTTTATATATAAATGTTCCATGAGCGACATGTTTGGTGTCTGATAATTGTGTTCTCTTCAGGTGAAATCATTACTAGTGAATCCAGAACAATCCGTTTCAGGTTATTATAAAACCACAATGATTTTGTATTTTTTAGGACATCTCCTCTGCAAAGTTGGTAGCTAAGGTGAACTGTGGTATGAACAACACAGAGTTAGACTGGCCTCTCTCTCAGAACCTAGAGAGATGTGTTAATAGAGCAGTAGTCTCTTACCTTGGGGTGGTCAGTGTTATTATAGATCAGTAGTCTCTTACCTTGGGGTGGTCAGTGTTATTATAGAGCAGTAGTCTCTTACCTTGGGGTGGTCAGTATTATTCTATAGCAGTAGTATCTTACCTTGGGGTGGTCAGTGTTATTATAGAGCAGTAGTCTCTTACCTTGGGGTGGTCAGTGTTATTAGAGCAGTAGTCTCTTACCTTGGGGTGGTCAGTGTTATTATAGAGCAGGAGTCTCTTACCTTGGGGTGGTCAGTGTTATTATAGAGCAGTAGTCTCTTACCTTGGGGTGGTCAGTGTTATTAGAGCAGTAGTCTCTTACCTTGGGGTGGTCAGTGTTATTAGAGCAGTAGTCTCTTACCTTGGGGTGGTCAGTATTATTCTATAGCAGTAGTCTCTTACCTTGGGGTGGTCAGTGTTATTATATAGCAGTAGTCTCTTACCTTGGGGTGGTCAGTGTTATTATATAGCAGTAGACTCTTACCTTGGGGTGGTCAGTGTTATTATATAGCAGTAGTCTCTTACCTTGGGGTGGTCAGTGTTATTATATAGCAGTAGTCTCTTACCTTGGGGTGGTCAGTGTTATTATATAGCAGTAGTCTCTTACCTTGGGGTGGTCAGTGTTATTATATAGCAGTAGTCTCTTACCTTGGGGTGGTCAGTGTTATTATATAGCAGTAGTCTCTTACCTTGGGGTGGTCAGTGTTATTAGAGCAGTAGTCTCTTACCTTGGGGTGGTCAGTGTTATTATATAGCAGTAGTCTCTTACCTTGGGGTGGTCAGTGTTATTATAGAGCAGTAGTCTCTTACCTTGGGGTGGTCAGTGTTATTAGAGCAGTAGTCTCTTACCTTGGGGTGGTCAGTGTTGTGCCATCAACCCATTTCCAGGTCTTCTCAGTAACATAGTCAGTCAGACCATTCCAGGCTTCAGGGACTGAGTAAAACTCATTGAAGAATGTCTTTTGTGACAGAAAACAACATTGTTAATATAAAGTCTCCACTGTTATCTCTCTCTTTTACCTGTTAATCTTTGCTGTCTATGATCACCAGATCTGCTCCTCTGCTCAGACAGTCCTGTCTGGCGTAATCCCAGGTGTTCTTCACAGTGGAGATGTAGAAAGTAGAGATGTAGTAACAGCTGCCTTCAAACCTCATCCATCCATTAGAGCAACAGGTTTTCTCTGTTGAAAAATACAACACAATAAATAAATACAATTACTTGGGTCTATCCAAAAAGTGTTACCTAAAGGTTGTATACTGTTTAGGATTGTCATTTTGATGAGGATTGACATCAAAAGGAATACCAGTTCAGTTCTTATTCCGATAGTTGTCTCTCTCCCTTTCTAACTGGTCTCTCTCTTTAGTCATGTTAATTTTATGAGTCTCCGATGCTTCTGTTATCTGCATAGGATGGATACATGGTGAAAACATCATTTGTTACTGCTACTGGTCTTGGTGGCTGGAGTGGCTGGAGTCTTTGACAATGTTTAGGGCCTTCCTTTGACACCGCCTGGTGTAGAGCTCCTGGATGGCAGGCAGCTTAGCCCCGGTGCTGTACTGGCCGTATGCACTACCATCTGTAGTGCCTTGCGGTCGGAGGTCAAGCGGTTGCCATATCAGTTAGTGATGCAACCAGTTACTAGGATGCAACATAGTTACTAGGTAAAACAACAGGTGAGTAGTTCTAATCACCAGCACTTCTTACAACTAGGTGATAAGCAATGAATTTGGACACCAACTCATAGTCGACAGACAGGCCTATGGTCCCAGCCATTAAAACACACAGCAGCCCCAGACACACTGCAAAAACTGTGAAGGGTCTCTTCCCTGAGCTTCTCAGGCTCTGTAGACACATCAAATAAACTGTTGTGTGTGTGTGTGTGTGTGTGTGTGTGTGTGTGTGTGTGTGTGTGTGTGTGTGTGTGTGTGTGTGTGTGTGTGTGTGTGTGTGTGTGTGTGTGTGTGTGTGTGTGTGTGTGTGTGTGTGTGTGTGTGTGTGTTACCTGAGTGCTGGTCTCCTGGTCCATTATTAGGAGCAGTGTCTGCTGTCTCTTCTCTCTCTTGGTGCTGGTCTCACCGTCTCTCAGGGTGTCTGCACTGACGTAGATATCCACAATCCTCTCCTTCATCTCACCTCTGTCAAACTTGACCTTATTGGTCATATCTGGCTCAGCATAGATGGCTTCAGACATCTCCAACAACGTACTGTGTTTTCTGTCTAACAGGTGTACGTTAAGTCTATCCAGGTTCATGTGACATCGTTACCTCTGCCCTGTGTCTGTTCCTGTTCCTTACTGTAGGTGGCACTGTTTTCAGCAGCTCCAGGATAACAATGGCAGCAACTAGAGGTTGATTGCGTTGTACCTTTTTGAGACAGTACATTCAGTCAATCGGCCTTCTCTATTAGAGCTAAAATATGATGGAATGCAATGCTCACGGACTAGAGAAGCTGCACTCATTATTGTACTTTTACATTTCAATTGAAAACAAGCCTCAAATCTATCCAAACCTGTACACATGAGTTATCTGTGGTTCCTCATTATAGTGTGTTGTTGTTAGAATGACATATTATTGGATGTAATGTATTTGTATGTTGTATTGTTTTAGTGTGTATTTGTATTTAGATGATGGCTGTGTAAAGGCCCTTACATGCCCAGGGACTATGGGTGTAAATTATCTTTTGGCTAACCCTGGCACATTTACATGGATGTAATATTGATGCTGATTAATGTGCACTGTCCCCTATAAAAACATGACCACATGACTTCCCCCCACCTTAGCTTCTAATGGAATTTCACCAGAAAAAATGGTTGTTTCCAATTGACAGTGCACATCCCACAGTGTATTATGACTGAGTTCCCACAGTGTATTATGACTGAGTTCCCACAGTGTATTATGACTGAGTTCCCACAGTGTATTATGACTGAGTTCCCACAGTGTATTATGACTGAGTTCCCACAGTGTATTATGACTGAGTTCCCACAGTGTATTATGTCAGAGTTCCCACAGTGTATTATGACAGAGTTCCCACAGTGTATTATGACAGAGTTCCCACATTGTATTTTGACAAGTTCCCACAGTAATTATGACAGAGTTCCCACAGTGTATTATGACAGAGTTCCCACAGTGTATTATGACAGAGTTCCCACAGTGTATTATGACAGAGTTCCCACAGTGTATTATGACAAGAGTTCCCACAGTGTATTATGACAGAGTTCCCACAGTGTATTATGACAGAGTTCCCACAGTGTATTATGACAAGAGTTCCCACAGTGTATTATGACAGAGTTCCCACAGTGTATTATGACAGAGTTCCCACAGTGTATTATGACAGAGTTCATTACATATTTCCACCCTGTCTTTTTGTACAACATAACATATACATACCGGTAATGTCTGATGACTTGACTCTCTTTGCAATGATTCCACTGTTCCACATGACATCTACCTACATTAACTATTATACAACTCTATAGCTCTACTCTATTCCACAGGAGAAGAGAAAGCATCACACAGATCCTTAGATACAGGGACAGAGTCAAAGGTGGCCCTCCAGTAGATGCAGTACTAACTACAGGTACAGCTGTAGTGTTGGTGACAGAGGCCTGTGCTGTAGAGTTCACAACCACCCCCACAGAGTCCTTTACTGAGCCCAGACACACACCCACGTTGCCTGCCCTGTCAACTACCACTAGCTCTACCTTCTTTGAACAGCAGGTGGCGCTGTACTCAATCCGGGTCACGTTCTCGCCCCCGGTGCCCACCTCTGTAGAAGTGTTCAGGGTCCCGTTGCCCTGGCGCAGGGTGACTCGGTCGATGCCAGTCCCGTTGGCACCGTCGGTCAGGTTGGCAGAGAGCTGCCAGTAAGAGGCACCGCAGTCAGCCGGGCAGTTGGACGAGACGCTGACCACCCCACACTGGGGAGGAGTGAAATCTGTCATCTGGAGGAGGGGGGAGACAGAGAGGGAGCGATAGAGATCTTAGTCAGACAACTGAAGTAGTGGTGGTGGTAGAACCATCTCTGACCTGTAGCGCTGTTAGCATTCTTATCAGGGCCATGAGGGAGAGAGGATATGAGGAAAGGAGGCCAGACCCATTTTAGAGTTTTGGAACATGACCCTTACCTTGCTGACAACAGAGAGACGCAGGATGACGTAGTTCAAGTCTGCTGCTCCAGCGGACTCTGCCTCGATGGTCAGGGTGACGTCTGTTCCCGATGGGGTGCTGGCGGGCGCCGTGAGAGTCACCGTACCGTTGGCCGCTCCCTCTCCGGTCACAATGGAGACACTGGTGGGGAAGGAGGAAGTGAAGCCGCGGTCGTTCGTGGCTCGGACGGTAAAAGCTCCTCCTGTTCCGTTGGCCATTGCCACAGTGAAGGGGACAGAGATGGTAGAACCGGGTTCTAGAGTACTGTCAGCCTGGGCCTGGGGAGAGAAGAACTTCACTTTTTAACAATAAGACAGTGTTCAAAATACCATCCTATTCCTTGTAGTGCACTGCTTTTCATCAGAACCCTAGCGGCCCAGGTCCAACGGAAAAGGGTGCCATTTCAGAGTTCTACAAGACTGACCATAACAGAGATGCTGGAAGTCTTTATCTGAGTGGAGGCCTGTCTCTGGAAGAGGCTAGGTGATGATTTGGTGGTGGCGCTATTGCTCTCTCCCCTCAGACGCACCACAAACTCCCCCTGTGGGACTCTGGCCACGGTAACCAGGAAGTCCCCGCCGCCTAGAGATTGCAGGGTTCCGTTGACTTCTGACCCTGACCCCAAGGCCTCGACCAGGGCCACCGCCGTCACAGTGACAGAGTCACCCCCGTCACAGACACCAGCAGGGTTATGTTATCGCCTGGGAGGGGGGTAGTAGGAGAGACCGGGTTGGTGAAGGGAGACATGGAGGAAGAGGAGAGAAGGGAGGAGAGTGAAGTGAACAGAGGAAAAGAGAGAGTAAGAATGAGAGAGAGGGTAACGGAGCGAGGGAGAAAACGAGGTAGAAACAGAGGTAAGGTGAAGTAGAGAGGAAGAGGAAGTTATTATTTTCTTTTACATTATTTGAAACTACTCTGCTGTGATGCTTTGACTAAACTACTCTGCTGTGATGCTTTGACTAAACTACTCTGCTGTGATGCTATGGAAGATGAAGATGAAAAAGCCGGTACTGAAGATGGTTTCATCTGTTATTTATTGTTACCTGTGAGAGGACGGCCCTCTTTGAGGCCAAAGTCTCCATGAGCACCGCCGAAAGCCTCCACGAAATGGTAGCCGAAATTAACAGAACTCTGACCTGAAACACACGCACATTAGATAATGATTATTTAAACAATTCTTACATAGAGAAGAAAGATAGATATCTAAATGTTGTGATGAGGAGGGGAAGTCCAGACAATGGACTATGTCTGAAACGGAACCCTATTCCATACAATCACTACTGTTGACCAGGGATCAGGGCTCGCCACTGTACTGACCTATGACCTTCAGTGAGTAAGACTCTAGGGAGTTAAGACTGATTTCCCATAATCCTGTGTTGTGTGTGTGGTCAGAGAGACGCGGTGTAGGTTCCCTACAGTCTGGATGGTCCCCAGAGGACCGCTGGCCTCACTGTTACTCTGAGACACACCTAGAGGGAGGAGAGGGACATCTGGTTATCAAACCTTTACCTGGACAGGTGACGTGTACAATAACTCACAACTGGCTGTCACACACACACCTGAAGGGCTGGTGAGAGTGAAGGAGAGGGATCCTCCTGTGATGTAAGCATTCAGGTTTCTCATAGACTCGTCTACTGTAAAGGAGAAATTCTCTGCCTTTCCTGGGCTCCTTACCTCCTGTAGAACAGTCACCTGCAGGAGGAGGAGGAGGAGGAGGAGTTAATAGACAATACATTAGATATGTTAACAGCACAGTAACCTGGAGGAGGAGGAGGAGGAGGAGGAGGAGGAGTTAACAGACAATACATTAGATATGTTAACAACACAGTAACCTGGAGGAGGAGGAGGAGGAGGAGAAGGAGGAGTTAACAGACAATACATTAGATATGTTAACAACACAGTAACTTGGAGGAGGAGGAGGAGGAGTTAATAAATCAAATCAAATTCAAATCAAATCAAATTTTATTTGTCACTTACACATGGTTAGCAGATGTTAATGCGAGTGTAGCGAAATGCTTGTGCTTCTAGTTCCGACAATGCAGTGATAACCAACAAGTAATCTAACTAACAATTCCAAAACTACTGTCTTATACACAGTGTAAGGGGATAAGGAATATGTACATAAGGATATATGAATGAGTGATGGTACAGAGCAGCATACAGTAGATGGTATCGAGTACAGTATATACATATGAGATGAGTATGTAGACAAAGTAAACAAAGTGGCATAGTTAAAGTGGCTAGTGACATAAGAATGCAGTCGATGATCTAGAGTACAGTATATACATATGCATATGAGATGAATAATGTAGGGTAAGTAACATTATATAAGGTAGCATTGTTTAAAGTGGCTAGTGATATATTTACATAATTTCCCATCAATTCCCATTATTAAAGTGGCTGGAGTTGGGTCAGTGTCAATGACAGTGTGTTGGCAGCAGCCACTCAATGTTAGTGGTGGCTGTTTAACAGTCTGATGGCCTTGAGATAGAAGCTGTTTTTCAGTCTCTAATAGACAATATATTAGATATGTTAACAACACAGTAACTTGGAGGAGGAGGAGGAGGAGGAGTTAATAGACAATACATTAGATATGTTAACAACACAGTAACCTGGAGGAGGAGGAGGAGGAGGAGGAGGAGGAGGAGTTAATAGACAATACATTAGATATGTTAACAACACAGTAACCTGGAGGAGGAGGAGGAGGAGGAGGAGGAGTTAATAGACAATACATTAGATATGTTAACAACACAGTAACCTGGAGGAGGAGGAGGAGGAGTTAACAGACAATACATTAGATATGTTAACAACACAGTAACTTGGAGGAGGAGGAGGAGGAGGAGTTAATAGACAATATATTAGATATGTTAACAACACAGTAACCTGGAGGAGGAGGAGGAGGAGGAGGAGGAGGAGGAGGAGGAGGAGGAGTTAATAGACAATATATTAGATATGTTAACAACACAGTAACTTGGAGGAGGAGGAGGAGTTAATAGACAATACATTAGATATGTTAACAACACAGTAACCTGGAGGAGGAGGAGGAGGAGGAGGAGGAGGAGGAGGAGGAGTTAACAGACAATACATTAGATATGTTAACAACACAGTAACTTGGAGGAGGAGGAGGAGGAGTTAATAGACAATACATTAGATATGTTAACAACACAGTAACCTGGAGGAGGAGGAGGAGGAGAAGGAGGAGTTAATAGACAATACATTAGATATGTTAACAACACAGTAACCTGGAGGAGGAGGATGAGGAGGAGGAGGGTTAACAGACAATACATTTACATTACATTTAAGTCATTTAGCAGACGCTCTTATCCAGAGCGACTTACAAATTGGTGCATTCACCTTATGACATCCAGTGGAACAGTAGTGCATCTAAATCTTTTAAGGGGGGTGAGAGGGATTACTTTATCCTATCCTAGGTATTCCTTAAAGAGGTGGGGTTTCAGGTGTCTCCGGAAGGTGGTGATTGACTCCGCTGTCCTGGCGTCGTGAGGGTGTTTGTTCCACCATTGGGGGCCAGAGCAGCGAACAGTTTTGACTGGGCTGAGCGGGAACTGTACTTCCTCAGTGGTAGGGAGGCGAGCAGGCCAGAGGTGGATGAACGCAGTGCCCTTGTTTGGGTGTAGGGCCTGATCAGAGCCTGGAGGTACTGAGGTGCCGTTCCCCTCACAGCTCCGTAGGCAAGCACCATGGTCTTGTAGCGGATGCGAGCTTCAACTGGAAGCCAGTGGAGAGAGCGGAGGAGCGGGGTGACGTGAGAGAACTTGGGAAGGTTGAACACCAGACGGGCTGCGGCGTTCTGGATGAGTTGTAGGGGTTTAATGGCACAGGCAGGGAGCCCAGCCAACAGCGAGTTGCAGTAATCCAGACGGGAGATGACAAGTGCCTGGATTAGGACCTGCGCCGCTTCCTGTGTGAGGCAGGGTCGTACTCTGCGGACGTTGTAGAACATGAACCTACAGGAACGGGCCACCGCCTTGATGTTAGTTGAGAACGACAGGGTGTTGTCCAGGATCACGCCAAGGTTCTTAGCGCTCTGGGAGGAGGACACAATGGAGTTGTCAACCGTGATGGCGAGATCATGGAACGGGCAGTCCTTCCCGGGAGGAAGAGCAGCTCCGTCTTGCCGAGGTTCAGCTTGAGGTGGTGATCCGTCATCCACACTGATATGTCTGCCAGACATGCAGAGATGCGATTCGCCACCTGGTCATCAGAAGGGGAAAGGAGAAGATTAATTGTGTGTCGTCTGCATAGCAATGATAGGAGAGACCATGTGAGGTTATGACAGAGCCAAGTGACTTGGTGTATAGCGAGAATAGGAGAGGGCCTAGAACAGAGCCCTGGGGGACGCCAGTGGTGAGAGCGCGTGGTGAGGAGACAGATTCTCGCCACGCCACCTGGTAGGAGCGACCTGTCAGGTAGGACGCAATCCAAGCGTGGGCCGCGCCAGAGATGCCCAACTCGGAGAGGGTGGAGAGGAGGATCTGATGGTTCACAGTATCGAAGGCAGCCGATAGGTCTAGAAGGATGAGAGCAGAGGAGAGAGAGTTAGCTTTAGCAGTGCGGAGCGCCTCCGTGATACAGAGAAGAGCAGTCTCAGTTGAATGACTAGTCTTGAAACCTGACTGATTTGGATCAAGAAGGTCATTCTGAGAGAGATAGCGGGAGAGCTGGCCAAGGACGGCACGTTCAAGAGTTTTGGAGAGAAAAGAAAGAAGGGATACTGGTCTGTAGTTGTTGACATCGGAGGGATCGAGTGTAGGTTTTTTCAGAAGGGGTGCAACTCTCGCTCTCTTGAAGACGGAAGGGACGTAGCCAGCGGTCAGGGATGAGTTGATGAGCGAGGTGAGGTAAGGGAGAAGGTCTCCGGAAATGGTCTGGAGAAGAGAGGAGGGGATAGGGTCAAGCGGGCAGGTTGTTGGGCGGCCGGCCGTCACAAGACGCAAGATTTCATCTGGAGAGAGAGGGCAGAAAGAGGTCAGAGCACAGGGTAGGGCAGTGTGAGTAGAACCAGCGGTGTCGTTTGACTTAGCAAACGAGGATCGGATGTCGTCGACCTTCTTTTCAAAATGGTTGACGAAGTCATCTGCAGAGAGGGAGGAGGGGGGGGAGGGGGAGGAGGATTCAGGAGGGAGGAGAAGGTGGCAAAGAGCTTCCTAGGGTTAGAGGCAGATGCTTGGAATTTAGAGTGGTAGAAAGTGGCTTTAGCAGCAGAGAGAGAAGAGGAAAATGTAGAGAGGAGGGAGTGAAAGGATGCCAGGTCCGCAGGGAGGCGAGTTTTCCTCCATTTCCGCTCGGCTGCCCGGAGCCCTGTTCTGTGAGCTCGCAATGAGTCGTCGAGCCACGGAGCGGGAGGGGAGGACCGAGCCGGCCTGGAGGATAGGGGACATAGAGAGTCAAAGGATGCAGAAAGGGAGGAGAGGAGGGTTGAGGAGGCAGAATCAGGAGATAGGTTGGAGAAGGTTTGAGCAGAGGGAAGAGATGATAGGATGGAAGAGGAGAGAGTAGCGGGGTAGAGAGAGCGAAGGTTGGGACGGCGCGATACCATCCGAGTAGGGGCAGTGTGGGAAGTGTTGGATGAGAGCGAGAGGGAAAAGGATACAAGGTAGTGGTCGGAGACTTGGAGGGGAGTTGCAATGAGGTTAGTGGAAGAACAGCATATAGTAAAGATGAGGTTGAGCGTATTTCCTGCCTTGTGAGTAGGGGGGTAGGTGAGAGGGTGAGGTCAAAAGAGGAGAGGAGTGGAAAGAAGGACGCAGAGAGGAATGAGTCAAAGGTAGACGTGGGGAGGTTAAAGTCGCCCAGAACTGTGAGAGGTGAGCCGTCCTCAGGAAAGGAGCTTATCAAGGCATCAAGCTCATTGATGAACTCTCCGAGGGAACCTGGAGGGCGATAAATGATAAGGATGTTAAGCTTGAAAGGGCTGGTAACTGTGACAGCATGGAATTCAAAGGAGGCGATAGACAGATGGGTAAGGGGAGAAAGAGAGAATGACCACTTGGGAGAGATGAGGATCCCGGTGCCACCACCCCGCTGACCAGAAGCTCTCGGGGTGTGCGAGAACACGTGGGCAGACGAAGAGAGAGCAGTAGGAGTAGCAGTGTTGTCTGTGGTGATCCATGTTTCCGTCAGTGCCAAGAAGTCGAGGGACTGGAGGGAGGCATAGGCTGAGATGAACTCTGCCTTGTTGGCCGCAGATCGGCAGTTCCAGAGGCTACCGGAGACCTGGAACTCCACATGGGTCGTGCGCGCTGGGACCACCAGATTAGGGTGGCCGCGGCCACGCGGTGTGGAGCGTTTGTATGGTCTGTGCAGAGAGGAGAGAACAGGGATAGACAGACACATAGTTGACAGGCTACACAAGAGGCTACGCTAATGCAAAGGAGATTGAATGACAAGTGGACTACACGTCTCGAGAGTTCAGAAAGTTAAGCTTACGTAGCAAGAATCTTATTGACTAAAATGATTAAAATGATACAATACTGCTGAAGTAGGCTAGCTGGCAGAGGCTGCGTTGTTGACTATGTAGGCTAGCTGGCAGTGGCTGCGTTGTTGACACTACACTAATCAAGTCGTTCCGTTGAGTGTAATAGTTTCTACTGTGCTGCTATTTGGGGCTAGCTGGCTAGCTAGCAGTGTTGATTACGTTACGTTGCGTTAAAAGAACGACAATAGCTGGCTAGCTAACCTAGGAAATCACTCTAGACTACACAATTATCTTTGATACAAAGACGGCTATGTAGCTAGCTATGTAGCTAGCTACGATCAAACAAATCAAGCCGTTGTACTGTAATGAAATGAAATGAAAAATGTGATACTACCTGTGGAGCGAAGCGAAATGCGACCGGGTTGTTGAGTGCGGAAGTTCTGTTCGGTGGACGTTGGCTAGCTGTTGGCTAGCTAGCAGTGTCTCCTACGTTAAGGACGACAAATAGCTGGCTAGCTAACCTCGGTAAATTAAGATAATCACTCTAAAACTACACACTCTAGACTACACAATTATCTTGGATACGAAGACAGCAAAGACAACTATGTAGCTAGCTAACACTACACTAATCAAGTCGTTCGGTTGAGTGTAATAGTTGTGCTGCTAATCGGTAGACGGTGGACGTTAGCTAGCTGGCTAGCTGCAGGGCAGATAGCAGTGTAGACTGCGTTAGGACGACGAAATACGATAATTACGCAATTATCTATGATACAATTATCTATGATATCTATGATACAAAGACGGCTATGTAGCTAGCTAAGAAGAAATTGCTAAGATTAGACAAATCAAACCGTTGTACTATAATGAAATGTAATGAAATGTAATACTACCTGCGGACCGAGTGCGGATGCGACCGCTTGCTCCAACCCGGAAGTTCAATACATTAGATATGTTAACAACACAGTAACCTGGAGGAGGAGGAGGAGGAGGAGGAGGAGGAGGAGGAGGAGGAGGAGGAGGAGGAGGAGGAGGAGGAGGAGAAGGAGGAGTTAATAGACAATACATTAGATATGTTAACAACACAGTAACCTGGAGGAGGAGGATGAGGAGGAGGAGGAGGAGGAGGGTTAACAGACAATACATTAGATATGTTAACAACACAGTAACCTGGAGGAGGAGGAGGAGGGAGGAAGGAGGAGGAGGAGGAGGAGGGAGGAGGAGGAGGAGGAGGAGGAGGGGTTAACAGACAATACATTAGATATGTTAACAACACAGTAACCTGGAGGAGGAGGAGGAGGAGGAGGAGGAGGAGGAGGAGGAGGAGGAGGAGGAGGAGGAGGAGGGGTTAACAGACAATACATTAGATATGTTAACAACACAGTAACCTGGAGGAGGAGGAGGAGGAGAAGGAGGAGTAGACAATACATTAGATATGTTAACAACACAGTAACCTGGAGGAGGAGGAGGAGGCGGAGGAGGAGGAGTAGACAATACATTAGATATGTTAACAACACATTAACCTGGAGGAGGAGGATGAGGAGGAGGAGGGGTTAACAGACAATACATTAGATATGTTAACAACACAGTAACCTGGAGGAGGAGGAGGAGGAGGAGGAGGAGGAGGAGGAGGAGTAGATAACAGACAATACATTAGATATGTTAACAACACAGTAACTTGGAGGAGGAGTTAACAGACAATACATTAGATATGTTAACAACACAGTAACCTGGAGGAGGAGGAGGAGGAGGAGGAGGAGGAGGGGTTAATAGACAATACATTAGATGTTATAAACACAGTTGAGGTCATTGTTATGTGTACAGTTGTATCTTGTCCAGTGAGTGAGAGTGACTGACTGAACACTGAGCTGGCGGACATTGGTCTATAACCTGTAGGTCAATATATTATCATACCTGTGCTGCAGCGGAGGCGTCCTCGATGACGCTGGTGGCCCGGTGCAGATCCTCCTTGGTGACCTCAATGGCCTGACCTAGAGGAAGGGAGCACAGTATGTTCTGAGAACTCTATAAGAAGCTGTAAAACACTTTGGGACAACTGCTTTGTGAATTAAATCAATTGAATGATTGGTTGACCTCCAGAGGCCTGGGCAAGGTCACGGTAGAGCTGAGCGTCTGATTGGGCCATCCGGTTGGAGGCTCCACCCTTACTGGGCCATACGGCTGAAGCCCCGCCCATGGAACGACGACGTCGACTGGATCGGAGGTTGTCAGTCAACATGAAGGTCACCTGAGGAGAGGAGAGGAGAGGGAGCAGAGGAGAGGTAGAGAGAGGAGAAGAGAGTTAGAGAGAGGAGAAGAGAGTTAGAGGTTGATGACAGAATAAAGGATGAAAGGAAAGTGGAAGTTAGGAAAGCATGGCAGTAAAGAAATAAGATATGTTGAGATGAATCATAATGGTTAGCATTTACATCACATTTTATCAAATCTCAGTCCGACAACTTGTGAGCCAACGAACAGGAAACTGTCTTCAAAAGGGGGAGAGACAGAGACAGTGATGAAGAGAAGCACAGAGAAAGAGACAGAAAGATAAACAGTAGTGAAAGCTACTAACCACAGACTTGGTGCTCTCTATGAGGGCAGTGACAGTGCTCTTCAGTGCAGTGTCTTTAGCAGGAGCATCAGTGAACACAAAGATCTCAGAGGAGGGTGGCGCCGCCGTGAGGGCCAGCTGGGAATTACAACACATTCAGCAAAGAGTCAGACCACACTGGGATCAAGTACAGGATCTCTATGGGAAATAAGATGTTCAG
Organism: Oncorhynchus keta; assembly: GCF_023373465.1. Lineage (NCBI taxonomy): Eukaryota > Metazoa > Chordata > Actinopteri > Salmoniformes > Salmonidae > Oncorhynchus > Oncorhynchus keta. Next base: position 25,552 of record NW_026288245.1, read on the forward strand.
TCCACTAGCTAGCTAACCAGCTCTGGCAGAGTTGCAAAAACAGGCAACCACATTTCAAATGCAGACGTTCAAATACAGCCTTCATATTGGCAATGAAACCTTTGCTCATGACATTGCCTGTATATATATAAATACACACACACACACACACACACCTGTAGTCCTGACAGGCACAGCTCTGGTATATCTCCTCCTCCTGATGCTGTCAGTGCGTTGATTCTCTGTTTGAAAATGTCTGCATTTGTTGTGGTGATCAGAGGTCCAAATCCTGCAAACACACACACACACACACACACACACACACCACAAATGACAAATTGTGTAAGATTTGGTCTGACGTGAAAATGTAATGTTATGCCACTTGTATAGAGTGGTGTGAAGTGTGTAAAAGAGATTAAATTTGGGTTAAAACAGTTATTCTGCTCCCAATTTCAGAGAGGCACTTGTGACGTGACGATGATGTTGGAATTGGACAACAGATCTGGGACCAGGCTAACACCCACCTGGGTCTGTGAAGGGGACCAGGATGTATGTTCCTGCTGATCTGGGACCAGGCTAACACCCACCTGGGTCTGTGAAGGGGACCAGGATGTATGTTCCTGCTGATCTGGGACCAGGCTAACACCCACCTGGGTCTGTGAAGGGGACCAGGATGTATGTTCCTGCTGATCTGGGACCAGGCTAACACCCACCTGGGTCGTTGAAGGGGACCAGAACGTATGTTCCTAATGATCTGGGACCAGGCTAACACCTACCTGGGTCTGTGAAGGGGCCCAGAATATATGTTCCTGCTGATCTGGGACCAGGCTAACACCCACCTGGGTCTGTGAAGGGGCCCAGAATGTATGTTCCTGCTGATCTGGGACCAGGCTAACACCCACCTTCGTCTGTGAAGGGGACCAGGATGTATGTTCCTGCTGATCTGGGAACAGGCTAACACCCACCTGGGTCGTTGAAGGGGACCAGAATGTATGTTCCTGCTGATCTGGGACCAGGCTAACGCCCAACTGGGTCGTTGAAGGGGACCAGAATGTATGTTCCTGCTGATCTGGGACCAGGCTAACACCCACCTGGGTCGTTGAAGGGGACCAGGATGTATGTTCCTGCTGATCTGGGACCAGGCTAACACCCACCTGGGTCATTGAAGGGGACCAGAATGTATGTTCCTGCTGATCTGGGACCAGGCTAACACCCACCTGGGTCGTTGAAGGGGACCAGGATGTATGGTCCTGCTGATCTGGGACCAGGCTAACACCCAACTGGGTCGTTGAAGGGGCCCAGAATGTATGTTCCTGCTGATCTGGGACCCGGCTAACACCCACCTGGGTCGTTGAAGGGGACCAGGATGTATGTTCCTGCTGATCTGGGACCAGGCTAACACCCACCTGGGTCGTTGAAGGGGACCAGGATGTATGATGAAGGTTCCTGCTGGGTTCCTCTCTTACTGTCGATGATGGAGAAGGACACTCTCTTAGCCTCAGTGATGTCATCACTCATACTGCCTGTGGTGTCGATGACAAAACACAACACTGATGACTGGGTGATGCCCATTAACCTGGAGAGAAGAGGAGAGAGAGCAAGGGAGATTATGGAGTAGGAATTATGAACCAAAAACACCCTTTGTTATCCTAGCTCCTCACAACAGTTTACCATGACATCCCCCTCATCATATAGTAGTCCAATCCTTGCCCATAGTAGTGATACAATCCTCCAATTTAACACAAAACATCACAAATAATCCCCTCTTGCCTCAACATTGCCCACCTACTTCAGCCTCTCTCTCTCACTCACCGTAGGAAGTCTTTGTCCCCGGCAGCTCCTCTGATGTCCTCCAACAGTTCCATGGTAGCGTTGACGGCCACGTCGGCTGCAGTGTGGTGGAGTTGACCGTGACTGGACCCCACGTCACCGCTGGTCCGGTCAAACGACCCGCCGTGGCTACACTTACCTAGGAGAGGGGGAGATGAATGTGTAAATTAGTTTGCATCAATGCTCCCGAGTGGCGCAGCAGTCTAAGGCGCTGCATCACAGTGCAAGCGGCATCACTACAGTCCTTGGTTTGATTCCAGGCTGTATCATAATCCGGCCGTGATTGGGAGTCCCCATACGGTGGTGCACAATTGTCCCAACGTCGTCCGGGTTTGGCAGGGGTAGCCCGTCATTGTAAATAAACATTCACCTAGTTAAATAAAGGTTACATAATATCATGTTTTTTTGGTTGTATTTATTAGGATCCCCATTAGCTGCTGTCTATCAAGAAGAGGAAGAAAAAGTGTGTGTGTGTGTGTGTGTGTGTGTGTGTGTGTGTGTGTGTGTGTGTGTGTGTGTGTGTGTGTGTGTGTGTGTGTGTGTGTGTGTGTGTGTGTGTGTGTGTGTGTGTGTGTGTGTGTGTGTGTGTGTGTGTGTGTGTGCGCATGTACCTGCAGGTTTGTTGGAGGAGAATAGGTTGAAGTATCCAGAGGTGAGCAGGCCCAGCTGTGAGACCTCTGGTAGGATGTTATCAGTACAGTTACCTCCCATACAGCTCCTACAGGTCGGAGTACTGGGGCCTGAAGAGGGACGAGAGGGGGTTATAACAGGACTACTGGGGCCTGAAAAGGGAGGAGAGGGAGTTATAACAGGAGTACTGGGGCCTGAAGAGGGAGGATAGGGAGTTATAACAGGAGTACTGGGGCCTGAAGAGGGAGGAGAGGGGGTTATAACAGGAGTACTGGGGCCTGAAGAGGGAGGAGAGGGGGTTATAACAGGAGTACTGGGGCCTGAAGAGGGAGGAGAGGGGGTTATAACAGGAGTACTGGGGCCTGAAGAGGGAGGAGAGGGGTTATAACAGGAGTACTGGGGCCTGAAGAGGGAGGAGAGGGGGTTATAACAGGAGTACTGGGGCCTGAAGAGGGAGGAGAGGGGGTTATAACAGGAGTACTGGGGCCTGAAGAGGGAGGAGAGGGGGTTATAACAGGAGTACTGGGGCCTGAAGAGGGAGGAGAGGGGGTTATAACAGGAGTACTGGGGCCTGAAGAGGGAGGAGAGGGAGTTATAACAGGAGTACTGGGGCCTGAAGAGGGAGGAGAGGGAGTTATAACAGGAGTACTGGGGCCTGAAGAGGGAGGAGAGGGAGTTATAACAGGAGTACTGGGGCCTGAAGAGGGAGGAGAGGGAGTTATAACAGGAGTACTGGGGCCTGAAGAGGGAGGAGAGGGAGTTATAACAGGAGTACTGGGGCCTGAAGAGGGAGGATAGGGAGTTATAACAGGAGTACTGGGGCCTGAAGAGGGAGGAGAGGGGGTTATAACAGGAGTACTGGGGCCTGAAGAGGGAGGAGAGGGGGTTATAACAGGAGTACTGGGGCCTGAAGAGGGAGGAGAGGGGGTTATAACAGGAGTACTGGGGCCTGAAGAGGGAGGAGAGGGGGTTATAACAGGAGTACTGGGGCCTGAAGAGGGAGGAGAGGGGGTTATAACAGGAGTACTGGGGCCTGAAGAGGGAGGAGAGGGGTTATAACAGGAGTACTGGGGCCTGAAGAGGGAGGAGAGGGGGTTATAACAGGAGTACTGGGGCCTGAAGAGGGAGGAGAGGGAGTTATAACAGGAGTACTGGGGCCTGAAGAGGGAGGAGAGGGAGTTATAACAGGAGTACTGGGGCCTGAAGAGGGAGGAGAGGGGGTTATAACAGGAGTACTGGGGCCTGAAGAGGGAGGAGAAGGGGTTATAACAGGAGTACTGGGGCCTGAAGAGGGAGGGGAGGGGGTTATAACAGGAGTACTGGGGCCTGAAGAGGGAGGAGAGGGAGTTATAACAGGAGTACTGGGGCCTGAAGAGGGAGGAGAGGGAGTTATAACGGGAGTACTGGGGCCTGAAGAGGGAGGAGAGGGAGTTATAACAGGCGTGTGTGTATTGGAGGGGGTGACGGTGTGTGGTAATAGCAGTTGTAGCGTTCACTCAAAAATGACACAGAGAGAGAGAGAGAGAGAGAGAGAGAGAGAGAGAGAGGAAGAGAAAATCCACTGCAGAGTTAGAGTACGGTATGTGGAGTCATCAAATTGTATTTGTCACGTGTCGAATACAAAAGTGGAATGCTTACCTACAAGCCCTTAATTAACAACAGTGCAGTTTTTAAAAAGTGTTAAGTAACAAATAATTAAAGAGCAGCAGTAAAATAACATTAGAGAGGCTATATACAGTGAGTACCTATATACAGTGAGTACCTATATACTGTGAGTACCTATATACTGCGAGTACCTATATACTGTGAGTACCTATATACTGTGAGTACCTATATACTGCGAGTACCTATATACTGTGAGTACCTATATACTGTGAGTACCTATATACTGTGAGTACCTATATACTGTGAGTACCTATATACTGTGAGTACCTATATACTGTGAGTACCTATATACTGCGAGTACCTATATACTGTGAGTACCTATATACTGTGAGCACCTATATACTGTGAGTACCTATATACTGCGAGTACCTATATACTGCGAGTACCTATATACTGTGAGTACCTATATACTGTGAGTACCTATATACTGTGAGTACCGGTACAGAGTGAATGTGCGGAGACACCGGATAGTCGAGGTAATTGAGGTAATATGTACGTGTAGGTAGAGTTAAAGTGACGATGAATAGAGCGGTGTGAAGTGTGTAGAAGCGATGACAAGTCTATTATCTCCAGGCTGGTTGGTCGACTGATACAAAGAGGGAGTGGTTTGGTGTTGACATTGGCACACAGCCAAATACTTCTTTATCAATCCGTGAGGAGGGGTTTCTTTATTTTATGAACAAATGCCTTTATAATGTAGGCGTTTAAGCTACGTGTCTGTTTTGCATGTAGTTGCCTGTATTGTGCTGATATAGGCTGGTATATCTGGGGATGGTTTAAATAAACTACAGAGAGTTCCACACACAATACCTGCCAGGTTCACCAGTTGCAGGTCAGGTCTGATCAGAGTGCTGTACGGCTGTCTGTTCCCCATCTCAACCCAGTTACTGTGGCTGTAGAAATCCTGGAGAGACAGTCACAATCAACTCCACAGTATCAGCACAGTCTTCATCATCTCCCTCTCTCACCTGTAGTATGTGTGTGTGTGTGTTTGTGCGTGTGCATGCGTGCTTGTTTGTGTGTTACCTCATCTGTAGTGTGACAGACAGCTCACCTGTAGTGTGTGACAGACTCGTCCCAGCGCCAGCCTGGCCAATAGGAAGCTCCCTCGTTTGACGCTGGCCTTGACCTCCGACACCCCCGCCGTGATCAGGGCCCGCCCCCCCTGGAAGGTCTCACCGTCGAAGTGGTGCGCCTGGCTCACATCATCATCATCACCACCATCATGTCACCATCATCATCATCACCATCATCATCGTGTCACCATTAACATCACAATCATCAACCTCATCATCCTCATATCCATTATCACCACCCTTATCACCATCATCCCCATTATCATCATCATCATGATCAACATCAGCATTATAATCATCACAATTTTCATCACCATTATCATCATAGTTATCACAATTGTCACCATTATCATCATCATTGTCATTATCGACATTATCATACTCCAAATAATAATTGCCATCATTATCATCATATTGATCATCATTAACATCCTCATCACCATTACCATAATCATCACCACATTCATCATCACCATTATCATCAGAATCATCATCATAATCACCATTATCACCATTATCATAATCATTGTCATGATCGTCACCATTATCATCATCACCATCATTCTCCTCATCATCTTGTCATCCTCACTTTGCTCAGAGCAAACGCCATGTCCACCAGGGCATTGCTAAGGTACATCTTGACAATGGCGCTCTGGAAGAGGATGGTGGAGACGAGGGAGGAAGAGGAGGAGTCTGCAGAGCAGGCCTTCTGTAGTTTTATGATGGAGAGACTGTCATCAATCTTTGGAGAGAAAGGGAGAGAGAGAGACAGACAGGTTATTAATTGGTTTGTAGGGGAAACACACAAGTAAGAGACTTCCTTTCAGTCTGGTGAAAACAATGTCTTATTAGCACATTCATTGCTTTATTATAGAACTAATTACAAAAACATTAGTTCATTTCCAGTAGCTCATTCCGATCTGTCACAACATCCAATAGTCAACTCACTGGCAGGCTGAAGTCCCGCCCCTGGGCGGCAGCCAGGGCGCGGCAGACCTCTGCGGTTTTGCGTAATACGGCCCTCTGTGTGATGTCACGGTGTGTGACCGAGCCCCCTCCTGAGATGAGGGGTTTGAAGGCCTGGGTGCCCCCTGGAATGGACAGGTACAGCGCCATCAAGAGGAGGGAGGTCTGCATGGCAGTGCATAAAGTTTTGATGGTCCAAGGAGATTGGTGCAGGTCTCTAATAACTCTCTCTATGTGTGAGATATGATCAGAGTCCAATATCAAGTATCTTCCTGGTTCTGTGAACCTGTTGCAACCTACAGAGGCACATAAGGACAGAGAGCAAATCAAGGAGAGGTTACTCAGGGTTAATGAGCTGCAGTGGGAACGCCTGTGTGGAGATTGGGAATGAAGAGGGAAGCATGAGAGAGACAAGGGAATGAAGAGGGAAGCATGAGAGAGACAAGGGAATGAAGGGGGAGGCATGAGAGAGACAAGGGAATGAAGAGGGAAGCATGAGAGAGACAAGGGAATGAAGAGGGAAGCATGAGAGAGACAAGGGAATGAAGGGGAGGCATGAGAGAGACAAGGGAATGAAGGGGGAGGCATGAGAGAGACAAGGGAATGAAGGGGGAGGCATGAGAGAGACAAGGGAATGAAGGGGGAGGCATGAGAGAGACAAGGGAATGAAGGGGGAGGCATGAGAGAGACAAGGGAATGAAGAGGGAGGCATGAGAGAGAAAAGGGAATGAAGGGGGAGGCATGAGAGAGACAAGAGAATGAAGAGGGAAGCATGAGAGAGACAAGGGAATGAAGAGGGAAGCATGAGAGAGACAAGGGAATGAAGGGGAGGCATGAGAGAGACAAGGGAATGAAGGGGGAGGCATGAGCGAGACAAGAGAATGAAGAGGGAAGCATGAGAGAGACAAGGGAATGAAGAGGGAGGCATGAGAGAGACAAGGGAATGAAGGGGAGGCATGAGAGAGACAAGGGAATGAAGAGGGAAGCATGAGAGAGACAAGGGAATGAAGGGGGAGGCATGAGAGAGACAAGGGAATGAAGGGGGAGGCATGAGAGAGACAAGGGAGGGGAGACAGAAATATTCTCACTTAAGTCCTGACCATATATCAGATCACATTGTACATATGACTAAAATAACTTATAGTTATCTAACGAACGCACTTTAAGAAAACTCCAATTTACATACAATTTTCCATTCAAATACTTTACATAACAGTGCCAAATTAACTAAAGATGAAGTCTAAAATACACAAAGTTGACTTACAAAAATTCCAACTGAAATGTTGACAGGTAAAATGGATTAAAATGACATTAAAATGTGTGTTTTACCTGTGAGTCGTGAAGTCCCGATGTCCACGTTGGGAGTGGTGGTGGAATGAGACTTCAAGTGTGTGTGTACAGTATTCTCTGTGTGTTTGACATTCTTTGTCCTTATCAGTTTGTGTGTGGGCTCATTCTGCTCCTTTATACACCTGGGTGGAATGACGAGGGAAAGTCACTCATTCAGTGTTCAGGTGGCCGTGACAAGAATTCCCAAACAGAACACTCCTCCAGATACACAGGAAGAGGAGGGCTGTGTGTGTACAGTACGTGTTTACTGTGTGTGTGTGTGTGTGTGTGTGTGTGTGTGTGTGTGTGTGTGTGTGTGTGTGTGTGTGTGTGTGTGTGTGTGTGTGTGTGTGTGTGTGTGTGTGTGTGTGTGTGTGTGTGTGTGTGTGTGTGTGTGTGTGTGAGTAGTGGGAGGACAGTGGGAGAGGCCTTACTGTCCGTGTTGAGGAGGTCTGACTCAAATACACATAAAGGCAGTGTACCAAATGACACCCTTTTCCATATATATGAGCCCTATGAGTCCTATGAGCTCTATGAGTCCTATGAGCTCTATGAGTCCTATGAGCTCTATGAGTCCTATGAGCTCTATGAGTCCTATGAGCTCTGAGTCCTATGAGCTCTATGAGTCCTATGAGCTCTATGAGTCCTATGAGCTCTATGAGTCCTATGAGCTCTATGAGTCCTATGAGTTCTATCAGCACTATGAGGACTATGAGCCCTATGAGCCCTATGAGTCCTATGAGTCCTATGAGCCCTATGAGTCCTGGTCAACTGTAGTGCACTATTTAAGGAATAGGGTGGCGTTTGGGGGACATTCTGTGAAGTGATGTATCTCATAACAAATGGTTCACTTTTCATTCCCATAGAGGCCTTTTTTTCTCTGCCAGCTGTTGTCTGTTTCTTCTTAGTTCAATAACGTTTGATGAGTGAATGTGCATATTGTGAACGTACTGTTAGATCAGTGGAGGCTGCTGAGGGGAGGACGGCTCATAATAATGTCTGGAACGGAGTCAATAGAATGATATCAAACATGGCTTCCATGCCATTAGTATGAGCCGTCTTCCCCTCAGAAGCCTCCTATGTTTTAGATGCCTCAGTGTGTGTGTGTGTGTGTGTGTGTGTGTGTGTGTGTGTGTGTGTGTGTGTGTGTGTGTGTGTGTGTGTGTGTGTGTGTGTGTGTGTGTGTGTGTGTGTGTGTGTGTGTGTGTGTGTGTGTGTGTGTGTGAGCTAAAGTATCCTTTTCTGGCGTCCCACTGTTTCATCACAATTACACGCAGGGGTGAATCCTAACTTCCACTTAAGTCAAACTTTCACTTAGTAATGCATTGATGTCATATGGAGACTAAATGAAAATTGGACCTGAAGTTAGGATTCAACCTTTAGTGATGTATAAGAGAGAACCAACAGATTCTCCTTTTCTGACCTTCCACTGTTCTGACACAATTACCCTGTCAGGTTACTTCTTCATCCAATTACCCTGTCAGGTTACTTCTTCATCCAATTACCCTGTCAGGTTACTTCTTCATCCAATTACCCTGTCAGGTTACTTCTTCATCCAATTACCCTGTCAGGTTACTTCTTCATCCAATTACCCTGTCAGGTTACTTCTTCATCCAATTACACTGTCAGGTTACTTCTTCATCCAATTACCCTGTCAGGTTACTTCTTCATCCAATTACACTGTCAGGTTACTTCTTCATCCAATTACCCTGTCAGGTTACTTCTTCATCCAATTACCCTGTCAGGTTACTTCTTCATCCAATTACCCTGTCAGGTTACTTCTTCATCCAATTACCCTGTCAGGTTACTTCTTCATCCAATTACCCTGTCAGGTTACTTCTTCATCCAATTACCCTGTCAGGTTACTTCTTCATCCAATTACCCTGTCAGGTTACTTCTTCATCCAATTACCCTGTCAGGTTACTTCTTCATCCAATTACCCTGTCAGGTTACTTCTTCATCCAATTACCCTGTCAGGTTACTTCTTCATCCAATTACCCTGTCAGGTTACTTCTTCATCCAATTACCCTGTCAGGTTACTTCTTCATCCAATTACCCTGTCAGGTTACTTCTTCATCCAATTACCCTGTCAGGTTACTTCTTCATCCAATTACCCTGTCAGGTTACTTCTTCATCCAATTACCCTGTCAGGTTACTTCTTCATCCAATTACCCTGTCAGGTTACTTCTTCATCCAATTACCCTGTCAGGTTACTTCTTCATCCAATTACCCTGTCAGGTTACTTCTTCATCCAATTACCCTGTCAGGTTACTTCTTCATCCAATTACCCTGTCAGGTTACTTCTTCATCCAATTACCCTGTCAGGTTACTTCTTCATCCAATTACCCTGTCAGGTTACTTCTTCATCCAATTACCCTGTCAGGTTACTTCTTCATCCAATTACCCTGTCAGGTTACTTCTTCATCCAATTACCCTGTCAGGTTACTTCTTCATCCAATTACCCTGTCAGGTTACTTCTTCATCCAATTACCCTGTCAGGTTACTTCTTCATCCAATTACCCTGTCAGGTTACCCTGTCAGGTTACTTCTTCATCCAATTACCTGTCAGGTTACTTCTTCATCCAATTACCCTGTCAGGTTACTTCTTCCCTTCAGGTTACTTCTTCATCCAATTACACTGTCAGGTTACTTCTTCATCCAATTACCCTGTCAGGTTACTTCTTCATCCAATTACCCTGTCAGGTTACTTCTTCATCCAATTACCCTGTCAGGTTACTTCTTCATCCAATTACCCTGTCAGGTTACTTCTTCATCCAATTACCCTGTCAGGTTACTTCTTCATCCAATTACCCTGTCAGGTTACTTCTTCATCCAATTACCCTGTCAGGTTACTTCTTCATCCAATTACCCTGTCAGGTTACTTCTTCATCCAATTACCCTGTCAGGTTACTTCTTCATCCAATTACCCTGTCAGGTTACTTCTTCATCCAATTACCCTGTCAGGTTACTTCTTCATCCAATTACCCTGTCAGGTTACTTCTTCATCCAATTACCCTGTCAGGTTACTTCTTCATCCAATTACCCTGTCAGGTTACTTCTTCATCCAATTACCCTGTCAGGTTACTTCTTCATCCAATTACCCTGTCAGGTTACTTCTTCATCCAATTACCCTGTCAGGTTACTTCTTCATCCAATTACCCTGTCAGGTTACTTCTTCATCCAATTACCCTGTCAGGTTACTTCTTCATCCAATTACCCTGTCAGGTTACTTCTTCATCCAATTACCCTGTCAGGTTACTTCTTCATCCAATTACCCTGTCAGGTTACTTCTTCATCCAATTACCCTGTCAGGTTACTTCTTCATCCAATTACCCTGTCAGGTTACTTCTTCATCCAATTACCCTGTCAGGTTACTTCTTCATCCAATTACCCTGTCAGGTTACTTCTTCATCCAATTACCCTGTCAGGTTACTTCTTCATCCAATTACCCTGTCAGGTTACTTCTTCATCATACCCTGTCAGGTTATTCATCCCTGTCAGGTTACTTCTTCATCCAATTACCCTGTCAGGTTACTTCTTCATCCAATTACCCTGTCAGGTTACTTCTTCATCCAATTACCCTGTCAGGTTACTTCTTCATCCAATTACCCTGTCAGGTTACTTCTTCATCCAATTACCCTGTCAGGTTACTTCTTCATCCAATTACCCTGTCAGGTTACTTCTTCATCCAATTACCCTGTCAGGTTACTTCTTCATCTAATTACCCTGTCAGGTTACTTCTTCATCCAATTACCCTGTCAGGTTACTTCTTCATCCAATTACCCTGTCAGGTTACTTCTTCATCCAATTACCCTGTCAGGTTACTTCTTCATCCAATTACCCTGTCAGGTTACTTCTTCATCCAATTACCCTGTCAGGTTACTTCTTCATCCAATTACCCTGTCAGGTTACTTCTTCATCCAATTACCCTGTCAGGTTACTTCTTCATCCAATTACCCTGTCAGGTTACTTCTTCATCCAATTACCCTGTCAGGTTACTTCTTCATCCAATTACCCTGTCAGGTTACTTCTTCATCCAATTACCCTGTCAGGTTACTTCTTCATCCAATTACCCTGTCAGGTTACTTCTTCATCCAATTACCCTGTCAGGTTACTTCTTCATCCAATTACCCTGTCAGGTTACTTCTTCATCCAATTACCCTGTCAGGTTACTTCTTCATCCAATTACCCTGTCAGGTTACTTCTTCATCCAATTACCCTGTCAGGTTACTTCTTCATCCAATTACCCTGTCAGGTTACTTCTTCATCTAATTACCCTGTCAGGTTACTTCTTCATCCAATTACCCTGTCAGGTTACTTCTTCATCCAATTACCCTGTCAGGTTACTTCTTCATCAATTACCCTGTCAATTACCCTGTCAGGTTACTTCTTCATCCAATTACCCTGTCAGGTTACTTCTTCATCCAATTACCCTGTCAGGTTACTTCTTCATCCAATTACCCTGTCAGGTTACTTCTTCATCCAATTACCCTGTCAGGTTACTTCTTCATCCAATTACCCTGTCAGGTTACTTCTTCATCCAATTACCCTGTCAGGTTACTTCTTCATCCAATTACCCTGTCAGGTTACTTCTTCATCCAATTACACTGTCAGGTTACTTCTTCATCCAATTACCCTGTCAGGTTACTTCTTCATCCAATTACCCTGTCAGGTTACTTCTTCATCCAATTACCCTGTCAGGTTACTTCTTCATCCAATTACCCTGTCAGGTTACTTCTTCATCCAATTACACTGTCAGGTTACTTTTTCATCCAATTACCCTGTCAGGTTACTTCTTCATCCAATTACCCTGTCAGGTTACTTCTTCATCCAATTACCCTGTCAGGTTACTTCTTCATCTAATTACCCTGTCAGGTTACTTCTTCATCCAATTACCCTGTCAGGTTACTTCTTCATCCAATTACCCTGTCAGGTTACTTCTTCATCTAATTACCCTGTCAGGTTACTTCTTCATCTAATTACCCTGTCAGGTTACTTCTTCATCTAATTACCCTGTCAGGTTACTTCTTCATCCAATTACCCTGTCAGGTTACTTCTTCATCTAATTACCCTGTCAGGTTACTTCTTCATCCAATTACCCTGTCAGGTTACTTCTTCATCCAATTACCCTGTCAGGTTACTTCTTCATCTAATTACCCTGTCAGGTTACTTCTTCATCCAATTACCCTGTCAGGTTACTTCTTCATCTAATTACCCTGTCAGGTTACTTCTTCATCTAATTACCCTGTCAGGTTACTTCTTCATCTAATTACCCTGTCAGGTTACTTCTTCATCCAATTACCCTGTCAGGTTACTTCTTCATCCAATTACCCTGTCAGGTTACTTCTTCATCTAATTACCCTGTCAGGTTACTTCTTCATCTAATTACCCTGTCAGGTTACTTCTTCATCTAATTACCCTGTCAGGTTACTTCTTCATCTAATTACCCTGTCAGGTTACTTCTTCATCTAATTACCCTGTCAGGTTACTTCTTCATCTAATTACCCTGTCAGGTTACTTCTTCATCTAATTACCCTGTCAGGTTACTTCTTCATCCAATTACCCTGTCAGGTTACTTCTTCATCTAATTACCCTGTCAGGTTACTTCTTCATCTAATTACCCTGTCAGGTTACTTCTTCATCTAATTACCCTGTCAGGTTACTTCTTCATCCAATTACCCTGTCAGGTTACTTCTTCATCCAATTACCCTGTCAGGTTACTTCTTCATCTAATTACCCTGTCAGGTTACTTCTTCATCCAATTACCCTGTCAGGTTACTTCTTCATCCAATTACCCTGTCAGGTTACTTCTTCATCCAATTACCCTGTCAGGTTACTTCTTCATCTAATTACCCTGTCAGGTTACTTCTTCATCCAATTACCCTGTCAGGTTACTTCTTCATCCAATTACCCTGTCAGGTTACTTCTTCATCCAATTACCCTGTCAGGTTACTTCTTCATCCAATTACCCTGTCAGGTTACTTCTTCATCAATTACCCTGTCAGGTTACTTCTTCATCCAATTACCCTGTCAGGTTACTTCTTCATCCAATTACCCTGTCAGGTTACTTCTTCATCCAATTACCCTGTCAGGGTTACCCTGTCAGGTTCTTCATCCAATTACCCTGTCAGGTTACTTCTTCATCCAATTACCCTGTCAGGTTACTTCTTCATCCAATTACCCTGTCAGGTTACTTCTTCATCCAATTACCCTGTCAGGTTACTTCTTCATCCAATTACCCTGTCCAATTGTCAGGTTCAGGTTACTTCTTCATCCAATTACCCTGTCAGGTTACTTCTTCATCCAATTACCCTGTCAGGTTACTTCTTCATCCAATTACCCTGTCAGGTTACTTCTTCATCCAATTACCCTGTCAGGTTACTTCTTCATCCAATTACCCTGTCAGGTTACTTCTTCATCCAATTACCCTGTCAGGTTACTTCTTCATCCAATTACCCTGTCAGGTTACTTCTTCATCCAATTACCCTGTCAGGTTACTTCTTCATCCAATTACCCTGTCAGGTTACTTCTTCATCCAATTACCCTGTCAGGTTACTTCTTCATCCAATTACCCTGTCAGGTTACTTCTTCATCCAATTACCCTGTCAGGTTACTTCTTCATCCAATTACCCTGTCAGGTTACTTCTTCATCCAATTACCCTGTCAGGTTACTTCTTCATCTAATTACCCTCAGGTTACTTCTTCATCTAATTACCCTGTCAGGTTACTAATTACCCTTCAGGTTCTTCTTCAATTACCCTGTCAGGTTACTTCTTCATCCAATTACCCTGTCAGGTTACTTCTTCATCCAATTACCCTGTCAGGTTACTTCTTCATCCAATTACCCTGTCAGGTTACTTCTTCATCCAATTACCCTGTCAGGTTACTTCTTCATCCAATTACCCTGTCAGGTTACTTCTTCATCCAATTACCCTGTCAGGTTACTTCTTCATCCAATTACCCTGTCAGGTTACTTCTTCATCCAATTACCCTGTCAGGTTACTTCTTCATCCAATTACCCTGTCAGGTTACTTCTTCATCCAATTACCCTGTCAGGTTACTTCTTCATCCAATTACCCTGTCAGGTTACTTCTTCATCCAATTACCCTGTCAGGTTACTTCTTCATCCAATTACCCTGTCAGGTTACTTCTTCATCCAATTACCCTGTCAGGTTACTTCTTCATCCAATTACCCTGTCAGGTTACTTCTTCATCCAATTACCCTGTCAGGTTACTTCTTCATCCAATTACCCTGTCAGGTTACTTCTTCATCCAATTACCCTGTCAGGTTACCCTTCTTCATCCAATTACCCTGTCAGGTTACTTCTTCATCCAATTACCCTGTCAGGTTACTTCTTCATCCAATTACCCTGTCAGGTTACTTCTTCATCCAATTACCCTGTCAGGTTATCTTCTTCATCCAATTACCCTGTCAGGTTACTTCTTCATCCAATTACCCTGTCAGGTTACTTCTTCATCCAATTACCCTGTCAGGTTACTTCTTCATCCAATTACCCTGTCAGGTTACTTCTTCATCCAATTACCCTGTCAGGTTACTTCTTCATCCAATTACCCTGTCAGGTTACTTCTTCATCCAATTACCCTGTCAGGTTACTTCTTCATCCAATTACCCTGTCAGGTTACTTCTTCATCTAATTACCCTGTCAGGTTACTTCTTCATCCAATTACCCTGTCAGGTTACTTCTTCATCCAATTACCCTGTCAGGTTACTTCTTCATCCAATTACCCTGTCAGGTTACTTCTTCATCCAATTACCCTGTCAGGTTACTTCTTCATCTAATTACCCTGTCTTCTTCATCCAATTACCCTGTCAGGTTACTTCTTCATCCAATTACCCTGTCAGGTTACTTCTTCATCTAATTACCCTGTCAGGTTACTTCTTCATCCAATTACCCTGTCAGGTTACTTCTTCTTCTTCATCTAATTACCCTGTCAGGTTACTTCTTCATCTAATTACCCTGTCAGGTTACTTCTTCATCCAATTACCCTGTCAGGTTACTTCTTCATCCAATTACCCTGTCAGGTTACTTCTTCATCTAATTCATCATCTAATTACCCTGTCAGGTTACTTCTTCATCTAATTACCCTGTCAGGTTACTTCTTCATCTAATTACCCTGTCAGGTTACTTCTTCATCCAATTACCCTGTCAGGTTACTTCTTCATCTAATTACCCTGTCAGGTTACTTCTTCATCCAATTACCCTGTCAGGTTACTTCTTCATCCAATTACCCTGTCAGGTTACTTCTTCATCCAATTACCCTGTCAGGTTACTTCTTCATCTAATTACCCTGTCAGGTTACTTCTTCATCCAATTACCCTGTCAGGTTACTTCTTCATCCAATTACCCTGTCAGGTTACTTCTTCATCCAATTACCCTGTCAGGTTACTTCTGTCACTTCTTCCAATTACCCTGTCAGGTTACTTCTTCATCCAATTACCCTGTCAGGTTACTTCTTCATCCAATTACCCTGTCAGGTTATTACCCTGTCAGGTTACTTCTTCATCCAATTACCCTGTCAGGTTACTTCTTCATCCAATTACCCTGTCAGGTTACTTCTTCATCCAATTACCCTGTCAGGTTACTTCTTCATCCAATTACCCTGTCAGGTTACTTCTTCATCCAATTACCCTGTCAGGTTACTTCTTCATCCAATTACCCTGTCAGGTTACTTCTTCATCCAATTACCCTGTCAGGTTACTTCTTCATCCAATTACCCTGTCAGGTTACTTCTTCATCCAATTACCCTGTCAGGTTACTTCTTCATCCAATTACCCTGTCAGGTTACTTCTTCATCCAATTACCCTGTCAGGTTACTTCTTCATCCAATTACCCTGTCAGGTTACTTCTTCATCCAATTACCCTGTCAGGTTACTTCTTCATCCAATTACCCTGTCAGGTTACTTCTTCATCCAATTACCCTGTCAGGTTACTTCTTCATCCAATTACCCTGTCAGGTTACTTCTTCATCCAATTACCCTGTCAGGTTACTTCTTCATCCAATTACCCTGTCAGGTTACTTCTTCATCCAATTACCCTGTCAGGTTACTTCTTCATCTAATTACCCTGTCAGGTTACTTCTTCATCTCCAATTACCCTGTCAGGTTACTTCTTCATCCAATTACCCTGTCAGGTTACTTCTTCATCTAATTACCCTGTCAGGTTACTTCTTCATCCAATTACCCTGTCAGGTTACTTCTTCATCTAATTACCCTGTCAGGTTACTTCTTCATCTAATTACCCTGTCAGGTTACTTCTTCATCTAATTACCCTGTCAGGTTACTTCTTCATCTAATTACCCTGTCAGGTTACTTCTTCATCTAATTACCCTGTCAGGTTACTTCTTCATCCAATTACCCTGTCAGGTTACTTTTTCATCCCTGTCAGGTTACTTCTTCATCTAATTACCCTGTCAGGTTACTTCTTCATCTAATTACCCTGTCAGGTTACTTCTTCATCCAATTACCCTGTCAGGTTACTTCTTCATCTAATTACCCTGTCAGGTTACTTCTTCATCTAATTACCCTGTCAGGTTACTTCTTCATCCAATTACCCTGTCAGGTTACTTCTTCATCTAATTACCCTGTCAGGTTACTTCTTCATCCAATTACCCTGTCAGGTTACTTCTTCATCCAATTACCCTGTCAGGTTACTTCTTCATCCAATTACCCTGTCAGGTTACTTCTTCATCCAATTACCCTGTCAGGTTACTTCTTCATCCAATTACCCTGTCAGGTTACTTCTTCATCCAATTACCCTGTCAGGTTACTTCTTCATCCAATTACCCTGTCAGGTTACTTCTTCATCCAATTACCCTGTCAGGTTACTTCTTCATCCAATTACCCTGTCAGGTTACTTCTTCATCCAATTACCCTGTCAGGTTACTTCTTCATCCAATTACCCTGTCAGGTTACTTCTTCAGGTTACTTCTTCATCAATTACCCTGTCAGGTTACTTCTTCATCCAATTACCCTGTCAGGTTACTTCTTCATCCAATTACCCTGTCAGGTTACTTCTTCATCCAATTACCCTGTCAGGTTACTTCTTCATCCAATTACCCTGTCAGGTTACTTCTTCATCCAATTACCCTGTCAGGTTACTTCTTCATTCTTCAGGTTACTTCTTCATCCAATTACCCTGTCAGGTTACTTCTTCATCCAATTACCCTGTCAGGTTACTTCTTCATCCAATTACCCTGTCAGGTTACTTCTTCATCCAATTACCCTGTCAGGTTACTTCTTCATCTAATTACCCTGTCAGGTTACTTCTTCATCCAATTACCCTGTCAGGTTACTTCTTCATCTAATTACCCTGTCAGGTTACTTCTTCATCTAATTACCCTGTCAGGTTACTTCTTCATCTAATTACCCTGTCAGGTTACTTCTTCATCTAATTACCCTGTCAGGTTACTTCTTCATCTAATTACCCTGTCAGGTTACTTCTTCATCCAATTACCCTGTCAGGTTACTTCTTCATCCAATTACCCTGTCAGGTTACTTCTTCATCTAATTACCCTGTCAGGTTACTTCTTCATCCAATTACCCTGTCAGGTTACTTCTTCATCCAATTACCCTGTCAGGTTACTTCTTCATCTAATTACCCTGTCAGGTTACTTCTTCATCTAATTACCCTGTCAGGTTACTTCTTCATCCAATTACCCTGTCAGGTTACTTCTTCATCCAATTACCCTGTCAGGTTACTTCTTCATCCAATTACCCTGTCAGGTTACTTCTTCATCCAATTGTCATTTGCTTTCACTCTCATTTCCTGTCAATGGTCAGGCGGAAGGTAACATAGAAGTAGAGCCAATCATTCCAGTTCTACATAAAGTACAGTAGCAGGATGATACAGATGTCCAGAAAGGACAAGAGTCCTGATAGGAAAAATAATATCACAGTCACAGGGAGGGATACCAGAGAGTTGTAAAGAGGAAGGGATACCAGAGAGTTGTAAAGAGGGAGGGATACCAGAGAGTTGTAAAGAGGGAGGGATACCAGAGGGTTGTAAAGAGGGAGGGATACCAGAGGGTTGTATAGAGGGAGGGACACCAGAGAGTTGTAAAGAGGGAGGGATACCAGAGAGTTGTAAAGAGGGAGGGATACCAGAGAGTTGTATAGAGGGAGGGACACCAGACAGTTGTAAAGAGGGAGGGATACCAGAGGGTTGTATAGAGGGAGGGACACCAGAGAGTTGTAAAGAGGGAGGGATACCAGAGGGTTGTATAGAGGGAGGGACACCAGAGAGTTGTAAAGAGGGAGGGATACCAGAGAGTTGTATAGAGGGAGGGATACCAGAGAGTTGTAAAGAGGGAGGGATACCAGAGAGTTGTATAGAGGGAGGGATACCAGAGAGTTGTATAGAGGGAGGGACACCAGAGAGTTGTATAGAGGGAGGGACACCAGAGAGTTGTAAAGAGGGAGGGATACCAGAGGGTTGTATAGAGGGAGGGACACCAGAGAGTTGTAAAGAGGGAGGGACACCAGAGAGTTGTATAGAGGGAGGGACACCAGAGAGTTGTATAGAGGGAGGGACACCAGAGAGTTGTATAGAGGGAGGGACACCAGAGAGTTGTATAGAGGGAGGGACACCAGAGAGTTGTAAAGAGGAGGGACACCAGAGAGTTGTATAGAGGGAGGGACACCAGAGAGTTGTATAGAGGGAGGGACACCAGAGAGTTGTAAAGAGGGAGGGATACCAGAGGGTTGTATAGAGGGAGGGACACCAGAGAGTTGTAAAGAGGGAGGGATACCAGAGAGTTGTATAGAGGGAGGGATACCAGAGAGTTGTATAGAGGGAGGGATACCAGAGAGTTGTAAAGAGGGAGGGATACCAGAGAGTTGTAAAGAGGGAGGGATACCAGAGAGTTGTATAGAGGGAGGGATACCAGAGAGTTGTATAGAGGGAGGGATACCAGAGAGTTGTATAGAGGGAGGGATACCAGAGAGTTGTAAAGAGGGAGGGATACCAGAGAGTTGTAAAGAGGGAGGGATACCAGAGGGTTGTATAGAGGGAGGGACACCAGAGAGTTGTAAAGAGGGAGGGATACCAGAGAGTTGTAAAGAGGGAGGGATACCAGAGAGTTGTAAAGAGGGAGGGATACCAGAGAGTTGTAAAGAGGGAGGGATACCAGAGAGTTGTAAAGAGGGAGGGACACCAGAGAGTTGTAAAGAGGGAGGGATACCAGAGAGTTGTAAAGAGGGAGGGATACCAGAGAGTTGTATAGAGGGAGGGATACCAGAGAGTTGTATAGAGGGAGGGATACCAGAGAGTTGTAAAGAGGGAGGGATACCAGAGGGTTGTATAGAGGGAGGGATACCAGAGAGTTGTATAGAGGGAGGGATACCAGAGAGTTGTAAAGAGGGAGGGATACCAGAGAGTTGTATAGAGGGAGGGATACCAGAGAGTTGTATAGAGGGAGGGATACCAGAGAGTTGTATAGAGGGAGGGATACCAGAGAGTTGTATAGAGGGAGGGATACCAGAGAGTTGTAAAGAGGGAGGGATACCAGAGAGTTGTATAGAGGGAGGGATACCAGAGAGTTGTATAGAGGGAGGGATACCAGAGAGTTGTAAAGAGGGAGGGATACCAGAGAGTTGTATAGAGGGAGGGATACCAGAGAGTTGTAAAGAGGGAGGGATACCAGAGAGTTGTATAGAGGGAGTGATACCAGAGAGTTGTATAGAGGGAGTGATACCAGAGAGTTGTATAGAGGAAGGGATAGACAACTTTCCCACAGCCATTGAAGAGGAGTGGGACAACATTCCCACAGCCATTGAAGAGGAGTGGGACAACATTCCCACAGTCATTGAAGAGGGGTGGGACAACATTCCCACAGTCATTGAAGAGGAGTGGGACAACTTTCCCACAGCCATTGAAGCGGAGTGGGACAACATTCCCACAGCCATTGAAGCGGAGTGGAACAACATTCCCACAGCCATTGAAGAGGGGTGGAACAACATTCCCACAGTCATTGAAGAGGATTGGGCCAACATTCCCACAGGCCACAATCAACAGCCTGATCAAGTCTATGTGAAGGAGATACGGAATGTTATTCTGATCCACGCCCCTACCTTTTGTTTAATGTATCTATGACTAAAAGATTCATACTGTATCTGTATTCCCAGTCATTTCCCAGTCATGTGAAATCCATAGATTAGTGCCTATTGAATTTATTTAAATTGACTGATTTCCTTATATGAACTGTAACTCAGTAAAATGTTGTGTTAATTTTTCAGCAACTATTTAGCAACTCCTTTAATCCTAAGTGATTTATAGTACAGTGGGTGCACACATCTTTAGTATAGGGTCTGTGAATCAGCGGGAATCGAACCCACCACCTTTACATTACTAGGGACACATTATCAGCCAAGAGAAACAGGACCTCAGTTCTTAACTGTCAATGTGTTTCACCTTTGCTAGATTTTGTAGCACTAGCAATACTGTATGATGTGGTATAATTAATCAATAAGGTCCAAGGGGGTGTGGTATATGGCCAATATACCCCAGCTAAGGGCAGTTCTTACACATGACTCAACATGGAGTGCCTGCATACAGCCCTTGGTGGTGGTATATCGGCCATATATCACAAACCCCTGAGGCGCCTTATTGCCATTATAAACTGGTTACCAGCATAATTAGAGCAGTAAATATCCATGTTTTGTCATACCCGTGGTATACAGTCTGATATACCACAGCTGTCAGCATATCAGCATTCAGGGCTGGAACCACCCAGTTTATAACACAACCTCAGTTACTGTAACTTTAGTGACAAAGGTCAGAAGTACAACAATGGCACCATTTTATCCAAACACATCAGAATGTTTGCTGAACGTTGCTGGAATGCAGACATCCAACATTCTGTTCTTGAGAGAACATTGCCATTGTGTGTGTGACAATGTCTCCTCCTCCTCTTGCCTTCCACTGTTTGAACACAGTCACCCACAGGGGCAACTCTTAACATCCACTGTGTGTGCTGGTGTCCATGTGTGTAATTGTAACTCTACCTGAATGACACGCTAAGCTTGGACTAAAACCACACAGGTCCAATACAAACACTAATAAAATGTCCCAGTATTGAAGCAGTAACAGGGTAATAAAATGCCCCTGTATTGAGGCAGTAACAGGGTGATGGTGGACTAATAAAATGTCCCTGTATTGAAGCAGTAACAGGGTGATGTTGGACTAATAACATGTCCCTGTATTGAGGCAGTAACAGGGTGATGGGGACTAATAAAATGTCCCTGTATTGAAGCAGTAACAGGGTGATGTTGGACTAATAACATGTCCCTGTATTGAGGCAGTAACAGGGTGATGGGGACTAATAAAATGTCCCTGTATTGAGGCAGTAACAGGGTGATGTTGGACTAATACAATGTCCCTGTATTGAGGCAGTAACAGGGTGATGGGGACTAATAAAATGTCCCTGTATTGAGGCAGTAACAGGGTGATGTTGGA
>NW_026288245.1:52500-60000 GCF_023373465.1 Oncorhynchus keta
TTCTGAATCAGAGATGTGCAGGGGGCCTTAATCGTCGTTATCGGCACCCGGAGAGCTGTGTGTGAACATGACTAACACTAGCAAGACCACTGCTGACACTGAGAAACGGTGTGTGTGTACTGTGGTAAGGGGGTTGTGGTTTGAGGGGTACTTGTGCCTGTAGGTGTCTGTTCTCAGCAAGAGAGGAGGGACTGTGAAAATAAGCTGGTATAACAAGACCCCCTGAAAGTTGAACATTTGAATGCTGATTCTGTATCTTAAAAGACAATTCATCTCCTTTACAAGTTGACATTGGACCAATACATTTTGACATCATGGCAAGACTCAAGATCCTAACCTTTACTCTGATGTATTTAGTCCAGGCTTGGACTTTGGGTGTGGACTCCAAGATGGTAAGACACTACACTATTTAGACTGTACTGGAGAAAGAAAGAAAATAAATCAACAATGAGAGAGAGAGAGAATTTAAATTAATTTAATAAATTCTATTTTTCCCTCCATATTGTCTGAAAGGTTCATCTTCGTCAGCCTGGTCTCAATTTCTCTGTACCTTTAGACATGGTTCCTAACTCTGTTGACGACAAGTACAAACACTGCACTGAAAAAATGTACAAGAAGGTGCAGGAGGAATATCTTCCAAATGAAAACTCCACTGAGGGGATCTTCAAACAAGCCTGGATGAAGGCAGAAGGATGTGCAACTATTGAGAAAGTGAAGAAACGATTCCAAAAGGACAAGTCCAAGTACAATCCTAAGGAACTTACACATGATCATATCAAGGCTATCTGTGCTTACACAGCAGAGGTACCTGAGATATACTCAGTGTTCAACCAAGCAGTCCGGACCAGTAGAACAGAGTACACCACCTCCTTCCCCTTCCACTCCCTTCATTTCCTCCTGACTGACGCCATTCGCCTCCTGAAACTGAACCAAAAGTCCTGTCACACCACGTATCGAAGAAGCAACATGGAGTTTGTTAGTAAAGTTAACAAAGTAATCAGATTTGGCTTCTTTGCCTCCAGCTCTCTCGACAAGGGAATTAGTATAAAATTTGGAGAGAAGTCTTGCTTTGAGATAAAGACATGTTTTGGCGCTGACCTGAAGTCCTTCCCCAAACTGGGGAATCATGAAAAGGAGGTGTTGATTCCACCGTATGAAGTGTTCAGAGTTACTGCTGTGCTGAAGAAAGAGAATTATAAAAACCTTTGGTGCGATGTTGTGTACAAACTAAAGAGTATCACCAAGCCCCGGAGTAACCTGAATTGCAAACTTTTTAGGCAAACAATTATTAACTAAGAAAATCTCTTGATTTAAATTATATCCAGGGACAAACCTTCAGGCTGCTTATCCTCTTAAAGCCAAACAATATGTTTTCACTGTCTAAAGATTTTAATGTAGTAAGTAATTGGTTCATTGGTGTATGTTAAATACAAACCTCATCCTGACTACCAGAAATAGTTATTATTAAGATGTGTGTATTAACCTGTGTATCAGACTTATTAGGAGACTTTAAAGCACTTATATACCTTCTGCAGCTTGTGGCAAAATGAATAAAGAACATCATTGAGCTTGACAGCCGTATGTCTCATCCTTTTAGTTTTCACTTTCACTGTACTACATTTAGACCGTCTGAAGATACAACATTACATGGGCCACTGATTAATATGTAATACAACATGACACAAGTTGAATGGTCCAATAAAGTGAATCTGGAAACTACCGACTGGTGGGGGGACATTTACTGTAATGTCTTGCTTTGTGCAGCAACATCAAACAATAGGTTACAACAATTACAACAAAAGACTAAATATTACAACATACTCCCCCCTGGACATTTAGTCTACAATAAGGGGGAAATCAGAAAGGATAATAAGAATTGGGTAGAGGGAGGGAGATGGGGAAAGAGAGAGAGAGCAAGAGACAGAGACACAAAGAGAGACACAGAGTGCAACAGAGAAAGTCTACAAGCGGTACCTGGTTTATCCGGTAATACATTAACTTCAATTAAGTCAATTTTGGAAAGTGCCTCACCCTGATTGGCCAAAAGTCATGTCACACATCACCAGCTGATTTGCATAGCAGGTGGGGCCACCCACCCGCAATCCATGATTGGCTCCGAAGTTTATACTTGGGGCCTCAAGGTTTGCCATAGTTCTGTTTTCCTTATTCCCTAAAAGTTCATTCATTGATTGGTTGATTGATAGACTAATCGATCAATCAGTTGATAGAATAAAGTGGTATATTGGCTATTAGTATTGATGATGTTGAAGGGTCTTTCTGTACTGTTACGCATTCACACACACACACGCACCCACACACCTTTTCTCAGTGACAGCAGTGGTGTTGCTGGTGTTATGCCTGGGTGAGTGTGTGTGTTAGAATGTGACCTATGTTGATCTCTTTTCCATCTGTACATTGGCTGGCCTCCAACATAAACTTCACACATTCAGCAGCAATGTTTCCAAACACTAAGGCCAGATCCCTTCCTTTCCTTGTCTCCTTTCCTTGTCTCCACCACAGATCTGAAAGACCACACCATATGAACACTATATGATGGAACTCTATCAACCTACCTACCAGGTCTCTCACATCTCAGTCATAACAAAGGAATGGAACACGGTCAACCTACCTGGTCTCTCACATCTCAGTCATAACAAAGGAATGGAACACGGTCAACCTACCTGGTCTCTCACATCTCAGTCATAACAAAGGAATGGAACACGGTCAACCTACCTGGTCTCTCACATCTCAGTCATAACAAAGGAATGGAACACGGTCAACCTACCTGGTCTCTCACATCTCAGTCATAACAAAGGAATGGAACACTGTCAACCTACCTGGTCTCTCACATCTCAGTCATAACAAAGGAATGGAACCCTGTCAACCTACGAGGCCTTTAACATCTCAGTCATAACAAAGGAATGGAACACTGTCAACCTACCAGGTCTCTCACATCTCAGTCATTTCAAAGGAAAGGTAACAAACATAACCAGCATAATTAGAATACTGTATAAATCATACCCTGGATACTGGCAGGAGAGACCACTGAAAACCAAACACACACTAATGTACCCAGAGGCCTTAGTGTCTTGAAAAGGTGCATTCCTCACATCAGCCAGTAGAGGACAGTATTTAACTCAACCAGCTAAAGGAATGATAGGCAGACAAAGCTTAGCTTAGGCCAGGGGTAAGCAACCCTGTTCATGGAGTGCTGCAGGGTTTTGTTCCAACTAGGCTCCACACCAGACCAACTGAGCTAATTGATCAGTGAAGTGAATGACAAAATTCAACACACCTGGTCTTCCTGGTTGTTCTGTAGCTCAGTTGGTAGAGCATGGCGCTTGTAACGCCAGGGTAGTGGGTTCGATTCCCGGGACCACCCATACGTAGAATGTATGCACACATGACTGTAAGTCGCTTTGGATAAAAGCGTCTGCTAAATGGCATATATTATTATATTATTATTATTATAAATCAAAAACATGAAGTGCCTGCAGCCCTCCAGGACCAGGGCTGCTTACTAGGTTCAGTACTAAAATAACAAATAATAATATTTAGGTTTAGTACTTTCCAACACTCTCCTCAGGCATCACCAGACTGGCACACCTGCTTAATTTAGTCAAGGGGTTGATGGCTGGTAGACAGAATCAAGTGTGCCAGTTTAGGGCTAAAACAAACACTTTGAAATGTCTGTTGGTCCCTGAGAAGATGGTTGGGAAACCCTGGACTGGGGGCCTCAAGCTTCACTGTAGTGCTGCTTTCCTTTATTCTTTATTATGGGTGATTGATTGATTAAAGTGGTATATTGGCTATTAGTATTCCAGACCTGAATCAGTCATTGATTAGAGGGGAAGGATGATGATGAGGTTTAAGGGTCTTTCTGTATTGTTACTATGGGAACCTTTTCTCAGTATCAGCAGTGGTGTTTCTGTTGTTAGTCATGTTCACACACAGATCAATATTGTAGAAGTTTGAACAAACCATTCTCAGAAGCCTTGTGTTACTTCCTGCCTGTGTGGGAGGGGTGTATGCCTGCGTGCATTAGATTGTGACCTGTATTAATCTGTGTGAACACACATCCCTCTACATATATCTAAGGCCACATCCCAATAGTCTCAATCTGCTTCCTTCCTTTCCTCATCCCCTTTCTTTACCTCATATCATTTGTAAAATACTACAGATCTGAAAGAACTCACCATATGATCACAATATGATGGAACTCTATCAACCTACCAGGTCTCTTACCTCAGTCATAACAAAGGAATGGAATACTGTCAACCTACCAGGTCTCTTACCTCAGTCATAACAAAGGAATGGAACACTGTCAACCTACCAGGTCTCTCACATCTCAGTCATAACAAAGGAATGGAACACTGTCAACCTACCAGGTCTCTCACATCTCAGTCATAACAAAGGAATGGAACACTGTCAACCTACCAGGTCTCTCACATCTCAGTCATAACAAAGGAAAGGTAACAACCTTAACCAGCAGTATTATAATATTGGGATACTGTCTAAATCATACCATGGACACTGACAGGAGGGACCACTGAAAACCAAACACACACTAACTTACACAGAAGCCTTTAGTCTTGGCACGGTGCATTCTGCACATCAGCCAGCAGAGGGCAATATTTAACTCAACTAGCTAAAGGAATGATTGGCAGATGAACATTTGAATGCTGATTCTGTATCTTAAAAGACAATTAATTTCCGTTGCAAGTTTCTATTGGACCAATATACAATATATGTTCACATCATGGCAAGACAAAAGATCCTAACCTTTACTATGATGTATTTCGTCCAGGCTTAGACTTTGACGTCCAGGCTTAGACTTTGACGTCCAGGCTTAGACTTTGACGTCCAGGCTTAGACTTTGACGTCCAGGCTTAGACTTTGACGTCCAGGCTTAGACTTTGACGTCCAGGCTTAGACTTTGACGTCCAGGCTTAGACTTTGGGTGTGGACTCCATCTACAAGCGGTACCTGGCTTATCCGGTAATACAATTACTTCAATTAAGTAAATTCTGGATGGCTCTTTGCAAAGCGCCCCGCTCTGATTGGCCCACAGGAATGTCCCCCATCACCAGTTTATTCTCATAAGTGGTGGGGCCCTGCCCCTGCAGTCCATGATTGGCTCCGAAGTTTATACTAGGTGCCTCAAGGATTGACATAGTGCTGTTTTCCTTATTCCCTGATAGTTGATTAATTGGATGTTTGAGTGTTTGAGCGATTGAGCAACGGAGATGTGTGTGTGCGCTTTCATGCACACACACACCTTCTCTCGGTATAAGCGGTGATGTTGCTGGTGTTAGTCATGTTCACACATAGCTCACATAGTATTTATAGAAGTGTGAACAAACAATTCTCAGATGCCATGTCGTGTTGGAATGTGTCTTCCTAAATAGAATGTGTCTTCCTAAATAGAATGTGTCTTCCTAAATAGAATGTGTCTTCCTAAATAGAATGTGTCTTCCTAAATAGAATGTGTCTTCCTAAATAGAATGTGTCTTCCTTAATAGAATGTGTCTTCCTAAATAGAATGTGTCTTCCTAAATAGAATGTGTCTTCCTAAATAGAATGTGTCTTCCTAAATAGAATGTGTCTTCCTAAATAGAATGTGTCTTCCTAAATAGAATGTGTCTTCCTAAATAGAATGTGTCTTCCTAAATAGAATGTGTCTTCCTAAATAGAATGTGTCCTCCTTAATAGAATGTGTCCTCCTTAATAGAATGTGTCTTCCTAAATAGAATGTGTCCTCCTTAATAGAATGTGTCTTCCTAAATAGAATGTGTCCTCCTTAATAGAATGTGTCTTCCTAAATAGAATGTGTCCTCCTTAATAGAATGTGTCTTCCTAAATAGAATGTGTCTTCCTAAATAGAATGTGTCTTCCTAAATAGAATGTGTCTTCCTAAATAGAATGTGTCTTCCTAAATAGAATGTGTCTTCCTAAATAGAATGTGTCTTCCTAAATAGAATGTGTCTTCCTAAATAGAATGTGTCTTCCTAAATAGAATGTGTCTTCCTAAATAGAATGTGTCTTCCTAAATAGAATGTGTCCTCCTTAATAGATCATAAAAAAACATTTCTGTGCAAACTCACATCCCTCTACAGATATGTCTGCTGGATTACAGTATCTATACAGTGGCTGGACTCCAGCATAAACTTGACACATCCATCAGCTATGTTCGCAAACACTAAGGCCATGTCCCAATAGTCTCAATCTTCTTGATTCCTTTCCTTGTCTCCTTTCCTTTGTAACCACCCCAGAACTGAAACACCTCAACATATGAATACAATATGATGGAACCCTGTCAACCTACCAGGCCTCTAACATCTCAGTCATGACAAATGAATGTAACCCAATCAACCTACCAGGCCTCTCAAATCTCAGTCATAACAAAAGAATGGAACCCAAGAAACCTTCCTGGTCTCGCACATCTCAGTCATAGGTTGTCAGGTAAAGTGGAGGTGATATGATCCTTAACTTGCCTCTCAAAGCACTTCATGATGAAAGAAGTGAGTGCTACGAAGCGATAGTCAATTAGTGCAGTTACCTTTGCTTTCTTGGGTACAGGAACAATGATGGACTGTTACTGTACTGTTACCATTTTGTCCCAACTAGGCACCACATCTGGCCAACTGAGATAATTGATCAGCTCAGTGATTACCTGAATTCAACACACCTGGTCTTCCAGGTCGGTTAAATGAAAAACATCAAGTGCCTGCATCACTCCAGTACCAGGGTTACTTACTATGTTCAGTACTTCCCAACCCTCTCCTCAGAGACCACTAGACTGGCCCACCTGCTTAATTTAGTCAAGGGGCTGTTGGTTAGTAGACTGTATCAGGTTTGCCAGTTTAGGGCAAAAACAAACACTCTGAAATGTCTGATGGTCCCTGAGAAGAGGGTTGGGACACCCTGGACTGGGGACCTCAAGCTTCACTGTAGTGCTGCTTTCCATTATTTTGGGTGATTGATTGATTAAAGTGGTATATTGGCTATTAGTATTCCAGACATGAATCAGTCACTGATTAGAGGAGAAGGATAATGATGAGGTTGAAGGGTCTTTCTGTACTGTTACTATGGGAACTCTTTTCTCAGTATCAACAGTGTTGTTGCTGGTGTTGGTCATGTTCACACATAGATCAGCATGAAATAAATATGAACAAACAATTATCGAAAGCCATTTTGTGTTTCCTGCCTGTGTCCGTGCATTAAAATGTGACCTACAGATATTTTCTGGTGGATGAGGTGCCATCTATACAGTGGCTGGACTCCAGCATAAACCTGCCACATTCAGCAGATATTTTCCCAAACACTAAGGCCACATTCCAATAGTCTCAATCTGCTTCCATCCTTTCCTTGTCCCCTTTCCTTATCTCCTATAGTTTGTAACTACCACAGATCTGAAAAACCTCATGATGGAACCCTATCAACCTACTGTAGCAGACGTCTCACATCTCAGTCATAACAAAGGAAAGTAACCCTGTCAAC